>NC_079198.1:137382218-137580785 GCF_029499605.1 Hyla sarda | reverse complement strand
TCAAGCTGTATGTCAAGAGACTCTGTTATCTGGACTGTTAGTATTACTTCGTGTACAGAAATTCTTCACTAAAAGTTCCTGCAAGTTTTCAGTTAACAGCGATTGTGGACAATCCTTTATTTCTGCATCACCTATTGCTCTTGGGAAGGGTGGCAATAGGCCTATCAAGAAAAACGGCATTTAACCCTCACCCTGGCGTCACGAGTGACAAGGGTTAACAGCGCCCTTAACTATCCTGAACAGCAACACCCTAATTACCCTACACTCCCACAAGACAGTATCCTCTCATCCGCCACCACACAGACCATCAAGCAGAACGTGATTGGATAAATGTTTTATATTGAACAGCCAAAACATTATGCATTTCGAGGCGTTTCAGTCCTGTTCATCTGACGAAGAGTCTTCCAAGCCTCAAAACGTGTTATGACTTTTACTTCTCCCTTCAATCTCAGATATTGGATGCCTTCAGATATCAGAGGTCTTTAGATGTTGGGCGTCATTGCAGTCGAAAGCTGCCGTGAAGCCCATAGAAGAAAAAAGTCCTGGATGTCAGGCGCAGACCTTCAGGCAGACTGTGATTGAATACATGACAAATGTCTTTTCATTTTGAACAGATAAAACATAGCAAGTTTCGAGGCTTTGGAGCTTCTTTGTCAGATGAACAGGCGTGAAACGCCTGGTCATCTGACGAAGAGGCTCCCAAGCCTCGAAATACGTTATGACTTTTTCTTCTCCCTGGAATCTCAGATACTGGATGTCTTCAGATATCAGAGGTCTTTTGTATGTTGGGTGTCTGTGCAGTCAAAAGCCATCATGAAGCCCAGGTTTTAGCATTAGGTACAAGAGTTGTGTGCTTTTTTTTTTTTTATCTGAATGTTGCGAAGACAGGCAAAAATAAATAAAAAAAACTGGCTGCATCTTTATTAGTTTCTTCTCACTGTTTGTCAGGTTAACTCATTACCTAATAACCCAGAGGCTCAGCATTTCAGATGAGGATTGTTTTGATAGTAAGCCGAAGTTTTCTGAAAAAAAGACATTAGAAAGTGCAAAGATTTTATTTTCTTCAGCTGCGTAACACTGGCTGAGATCTCTCCCTCAGGGTATTTGCTTTTCCCTCTGAGTGCTCCAGGTTCACCTCAACAAGCCTCAAAACTGCGAGAAAGATTTTTTTTTGTTTCTTTCTGAATCCTCAGCGGGAAAATTAGAGAGTACCATGTTTCCGAATTGAGCCATCTCTGCCATTCAAACGAATGGAAACAAATTACCCAAGCGTATTATTATTATTTATTCTTTTTTTTTTTTTTTGCCGAGAATATTTATATGCAGGGGGGAATAGCATTTTCTTTTCTCTCTTACTTGTAGAGAAAGACTAAGGTCTAAGTTGCATAAGTAAATGCGACTTCTCAAAATACCGAGAAGTACCAGCTATTAATACATTTATTTTTTTTGCATTTTAAATTAGCATGGACCATCAACTGGGACCCCCACAGATCCGCAGCTCTCCGGTTTGGGTCCCCGTTGCTCCATGTTTACTGCTGTTTTAGAGGCACATACGTTCTTAAAGGGCTACCACGTACCTAAGTATTGCTTCTACAGTCATCAAAGCCTTCTTTAAAGGGCTCGTTCACACGGACAGATCTGCAGGATATTTTACGCTGCGGACCTGCCGACGATGGACCCTACAGTGTGCCTCCAGATGTGCCTGCTGGGACCGGCAGTCCGCCACTACGAGCAGACACTCTGCAATGTGCGAGTTGCAGCACGCATGCGCAGTATACTCGCACACATTACAGCTGCTTTTGGCCTAGCTCAAGGACAAGGGGCACACTGTAGGGTCCATCGGTGGCGGATCCGCAGCGTAAAATACGCTGCGGATTCATCCGTGTAAACGAGCCCGTAGGATCTATTGCCCTAGTCTTATGTCTGAACAATAGATCCTTCAGGATCCTGTGCTGTGCAAATGTGTTTTTCTCTTTTAGTTATTTTGATGTTGATTCGGCTTAATTTTTGAAAACCATGTCTTCCTATCTGCTGCCCGCCCTACCCTTTTGCGGATATACCTTTGCAAGAGTCCTCTGCTTGCCCTGACCTCCATTAGCAACCCAATGGAATCCTGTGGATCCCTACCATCTCCAGTATAGCCACGTAAACAAAGAGGATACTTCTCACAGATGGGCAGGGCGCACCTCGTGGAGTCTCATGATCATTGAGACTCCACGAGGTAAGATCTCACACGGAGCCCGCGACAAAGTGAGATCAACACATATTTTATGTTTCTTCCTTACGTGAATAAACATACCAACTGTTGTAAACTTTGCCCCAAGCTGCTTGGAAATGGTCTTGTAGCCCAGTCCAGCCTTGTAATTATTTTTTATTATTTAGGTATTTGGTTATTAATGTATGTATTTTATTTATTTATTAATTTTTATTCATTTATTATTATTTTTTTTTATTATACATCAATTAATAAATAAACATATAAATAACTAAATTAATACAAATAATGAATGAAAACAAAATAAATAAATACAACAAATACATTAATATACAAATGAATAAATAAACTAATAAACAAATAAATAAATAATAAAAAATAAATTACATAAACAAATGAATAAATAAATGAATAAAAATAAAAATAAATGAATATATCATGGAATAAAAATATATAAAATACCTTCATTAATAAACAAATAAATAAATAACTAAATGAATAAAAATAAAAATAAAGGAATATATAAATGAATAAAAATAAATAAAATACCTTCATTAATAAACAAATAAATAAATAACTAAATTAATAAAAATAAAAATAAATGAATATTTAAATGAATAAAAATAAATAAAATACATACATTAATTAATAAATAAATAAACTAATAAATAAATAACAACCAAAAAATGTATTCACAAAAATGTTACCCAGCCTCACTAAAATTGCCAATCACTGACACTTTAGTGTCTAGGTGACGGGGACTCTTTAAATCTTTGTCAACAGAACAAAAAATTTTGGTGGAAATAATAAATAAGTAAATAAAAAAAAAATAGCTTGCTCTGTGTTCTTCGGCGCAAAGTTCAGACTTGTTAACTTTGTCGTTCTCTCGCCCTTTTTGTTTTCTGCTGACAAAAAAGAAAACACTACGGGAATGGATTTATTGTCTTCCAGTCTCCCAGCATCTCGCTGTAGATAAGAATTAGGAGTTTTAAGATCCGTGAGCTGAACAGGAAGGAGACAACAATACGATGCGATGGAAGGCGAAGACGGGACGGGGGGGGGGGGGGGGGTCACATTGCATTGAGGTGGGATGTTATCTAGATCAGTGTTTCCCAACAAGGGTACCTGCACCTGTTTGCAGGACAACAACTTCCAGCATGCTGGGAGTTGTAGTTCTGCAAAAGCCGCATGTACCCTGGTTGGGAAACACTGGTCTAGACATTGGAAGTATTGACGTCACATCTTGATGTTGTATAGCGTCATATATTAATCTTGTTTAGGGTCACATATTGATCTTGTATAGGGTCACATATTAATCTTGTATAGGGTCACATATTGATCTGTATAGGGTCACATATTGATCTTGTATAGGGTCACATATGTGACCCTATGTGACCCAGCCAACGGCTGTCTGGGCATGCTGGAAGTTGTAGTTTTGCAACACTTGGAGGCACCCTGGTTGGGAAACACTGGTCTAGACACTTCACTTTAAAGGGGTACTCCGCTGGAAAACGGATTAAACATATTTGTAAATTACTTCTATTTAAAAATCTTAATCCTTCCATTACTTATCAG
This sequence comes from Hyla sarda, assembly GCF_029499605.1. Taxonomy (NCBI): domain Eukaryota; kingdom Metazoa; phylum Chordata; class Amphibia; order Anura; family Hylidae; genus Hyla; species Hyla sarda. Next base: position 137,576,995 of record NC_079198.1, on the reverse strand, counting down.
CTGCTGTATTATCCACAGGAAGTTATTTTCTTTTTGAATTTCCTTTCTGTCTGTCCACAGTTCTCTCTGCTGACACCTCTGTCCATGTCAGGAACTATCTGGAGCAGGATAGGTTTGCTATGGGGATTTGCTCCTACTCTGAACCGTTCCTAAAATGGACAGAGGTGTCAGTAGAGAGCACTGTGGTCCGACAGAAAGGAAATTCAGAAGAAATGAACTTCCTATGGAGCATACAGCAGCTGATAAGTACTGGAAGGATTAAGATTTTTGAATAGAAGTCATTTACAAATCTTTTTAACTTTCTGGCACCAGTTGATTTAAAAATAAATGTTTTCCGCTGAGTACCCCTTTAAGAGCTTCCGGTCCTAACAACCTGTAACATTCAGCCGCTCGGACATAATGGCTTCTCTACGAAGACTTCCTCCTTGTATATGGAGTGTGGAAGTGAAGTGCGCCTAAACAATCTGAGCAATGATAACTCACATCCACGTAATTAGTCTGACTAAGATTAAACTCCAAATAATGGAGCATATTCATTCTCATTTAGCAGCAGAATTGTATTATGTCAGAATTCATTACCAAACAGCTTACACTACATTAACATTGCCAAGATCGCAGTCTCTACATGTTTGGATCACTGTGTTGCTTCGCGCACTCTCCATTTATTATTGAAACAATGTTAATAAGTTAGAAATCAAACTTTTTTTTTTTTTTGGTAAATGGTAGAATAGACAAGACTCGGAGAGAAGAAAAACCCCGCAGTAATTGGAGAGAACGTCGCTATAAAGATCAATTTACACAAGATGATAATGTATTATGTGATACCAGGGGATGATAGAACTAAATGCAGATTTATACTGTGTACATACATGCGCTAATGGGCTGTAATGCTAGATGTTACACTGGGATAAAATTACTCATAATAACCATTCCTGAGGGGAGGGAAAAGGAGCCCATAGAAAGTATGACCATCCCCTTCAATGGTGCTAATGGTTTGGCCAACCATCATCAACTATCCCCTCCAATGGTGCCAATGGTTTAACCAACCATGATTGACAATCCCCTTAAATGGTGCCAATGGTTTGGGCAGCTATCATTGACCATCCACTCCAATGGCCCCAATGGTTTAACCAACCATCATTGACAATCCCCTGAAATGGTGCCAATGGTTTGGCCAACTATTATTGACCATCCCCTCCAGTGCTGTCAATGGTTTGGCCAACTGTCATTGACCATCCACTCCAATGGCCCCAATGGTTTAACCAACCATCATTGACAATCCCCTGAAATGGTGCCAATGGTTTGGCCATCTATCATTGACCCTCCCCTCCAGTGCTGTCAATGGTTTGGCCAACCGTCATTGACCATCCCCTCCGATTGTGCCAATGGTTTAACCAACCATCATTGGCCATCACCTCCAATAATACCAATGGTTTGCCCAATTATCATTAATTATGCCCTCATTACCTTTCTTGACCATAGTGCCCATTCTTCTCTCTAAGAAGGAAGTTCTTCATTCCTAATCTACGGGGGTTGCGACCAACCTTGACTGGGGCCCTATGACAGCTGCATGGTATTTCTTGCCTGCTAATTCATACTTCAAATAAGATAACACATTAGGACAGTTTCCCAAGCAGTGTACCTCCCGCAGTTGCAAAACTTCAATTCCCAGCATGCCCGGACAGCCGTTGTCTGTCCGGGCATGCTGGGAGTTGAAGTTTTGCTACAGTGGCAGGCACACTGCTTGGGAAACATTGCTTTAGAATGCTACATTGTACATGAATACACAAAATATTCCTATTACTAGTTGGCATTTAATGTATTGCCTTATCGATTTATGCGCTGGTGGTATCTTGATCTCTTTTTTTCTAACAGCACTCCCTGTGGTTAGGCATGGTATTACAAGTAAAGGATTGAAGCAGTTATTCAGCCTCTGATCATGAGGGGTCCCTGGTCATGCTGGGACCCCCTGCAATCTTACGCATTGGGGCCCGAGCCCAGCAGACAATGCATGGAGCAACAGGCAACAAACTTCTTGTAATATATATATATATATATATTTTTCTCCTCTTGGGTCCCAAATTTTATACAGAGTCTACAAATAGATTTGAACAGTAATGTGCACTAAGCTGTGTATTATTTAATGATTGTGTCATATTTCCCCGGTTGGATACATTGGTTTGGCAGACTATATGTTCTTCTCTAAAAACTTTGTTGTGTTTTTTTCTAATACCTCTAGTCATCAATAATCACAGTAAGAAATTGCATTAGGCTAACATACATCATAACAGGTAGGGGAGGCGGACATATTAGGAGTATTAGGTCACCGGCATTAATGGACCTCCGCCATTGCCGGGTTGTAATATCAATGACTTGTTATAGGATTCACGTTGCAATGATCATGGTCCTCATCATTTATTCAAAGCCAATTTGTTGTTTTTAATTCCCCGCATGACCCGTCTTTGAGTCTCCGAAATTCATAATCATCATCCCGAACTCCTTTAAAGTTTTATAAGCAGGTTCTAGCTTGGTCTGGAAGAAGTAGAAGCCAATATCTTATAGACAATAATGAGTTGGAAATAATGTCTTTAAGAACCACCGATGCGGTGATGTGTTCCACCGGCTGCATCGGTTATCGACTGGATTCAGCTGAAGCAAAACAGCTGTCGCTTTCCATCTCTCTTTTTCTGACTCACCTCCGATTTGTAAAAATGTGGAAATACAAGAAGGTGGCAGCTAATGGAAGAACTTTCCCAAAGCTGATTTCTTGCTGACATTGTCAGCAATTAGAACGGGAATTCTTGTAAAGAAGATCAAGTAAAGCCGAAAGATATTGTGAAGGGCTTCATTCTTAGGGAGGAATGGGCACTATGGCCATGAAAGGTAATGGGATGGTTAATGATGGTTGGCCAGACCATTGACACCATTGGAGGGGACATTGGTTGGGAAACACTGCTCTAGACTCCATAGTCTTTCTAAAGTCTAGGGCAGTGTTTCCCAACCAAAGTCCCATCCAATGGTGCCAATGATTTGGCCAACTATCATTAACCATCCCATTACCTTTCATGGCCATAATGTCCATTCCATTCCTTCCTAAGAAGATTCAATGCCTTCACAGGTTCTCAACACCCGAAATCTACGGGGATGTGCAGCCAACCTTGATTCAGGCAATATGGCAGCTGCACGGTCTTCCCTGACGGCCTTTTCCCACTTCTGATATGATAACACATTAGGACAGTGTCACAATCAGATGCTTCTGGATAGGGGGATAAGTTTTTTTTTTTTGTCTGGGTAACACCACTTGTAATATCCCCCCTAACCACAGGGAGTGCCGCCTCACCCCCCCCCCATAGACTTGCATTGAAGGGGCATGGCATGACATCATGAGAGGGCGTGACCATGACTTCACGAGCCTCTGGCACCACCTCGCCAGTCATCCGGCACGGAGCAAAGTTCACTACGTGCACCGAAATGACTGGGGTGCCCCAGCAAAGATTGGATAGGGGATAAAATGTCTAGGGGCGGAATACCCCTTTAAACAATTCAATGCAGAATATTATCCAAGCCAATCCATGAATCTGCAAAAAATCTGCAATATTCGAGTATTCGGGCCTCCGTGTGCTCCTCTTGTCAGTACCGGCATAAAGATGCTCAGCTTTATAATGACCCCACCATTCGACTCTTCCTAAGCAAAGAAAAGGCAGCACAACTGATATAAGATTGAAGCAAAATTGAACACAAATTAATTCCCAGATGTATAGTGGCAGAGAAAAAAACCTCACACGGTTATATTACATTTTTTATTTCCACCAAGAAAATGAGTTAAAAGAGAGAACAAAACTATTTTCCACTTCAGAAACATCACTTTGGATCTCTTCGTTTTCAACTCAAAATCTCGCGGACACCCACAGGTATTATAAATATCGCTGCCCGTAACGTTCCCTCCGTGCAGGTGACAGTCAATTGACCACTCGCTGTTGAATAATTCATTAGGTTAAAAGCTTCAGAGGGATCGTCACATGGCGAAAAAAAAGGCCAGAATAACTATTGTAAAAGGTCAGGCAGCCGAGTGGCATTGTAGCAACTTGATTAATTGACTAAATCATTAAGGTCTGACCTACCTCTCAAAAGTTTAATGGATAAGTTGATGAGTTTCAGGAAGTTGACTTTACCACAATAAAGATAAGAAGGTCACGGACGGAGCAGGAAATCTGACGACGCGTCTACTTGAGATGGAATGTCAAGTGCAGATTCAGAATAATTTCCTCTTAACAATAACAAGTATTTATTCAGAGCATTGAAAGATAAACAGGATGACTTTTTTTTCCAGTGGTTGTCTTACCGAAATAGAGAGTGGAGATAATGGAAGGAATATGGATTAAAATAGTGGCAAAGTCTCGAATCCAAAATGTTCCAAATGCTGGGTGCGGGCGGCAATGGGTCGTGACGCCACGGCCACTCCCCTCGTGGCATCACGACACACCCCCTATATACAAGTCTATGGGCCGGGGCTTGGGGTCCGCCACACTCCATCCCATAGACTTGCATTGAGTGGGTGTGGCTTGACATCACGACCCCTTGCTCCCCGCACCTAGTGTTCTAAACAAACGCCGGGTGCCGCACAGAGATCGCTGGGGTCCTAGCTACGGGATCCCTGCAATCAGACATCTTGTCCTCTATCCTTTGGATAGGGGATAAGATGTCTGATGGTGGGGGTCCCACCGCTGGGAACCCCCGCAATCTCTCCTACAGCACCCTGTGTCATCTGTGCCTGATGACGGGCGATACAAGGGCCAGAGTATCATGAAGTCACAACCCCGCCCCCTCGAGGAGTCACACCCCACCCCCTCAATACCCCGCCCACTCCCATATACTTGCATTGAGGGGGCGGGGACGTGACTTCATGATACTTTGGCCCCTGTATCGCCCGTCATCAGGAACAGAGCAAAGTTCTCCCCGTGCAGCAGATCACAGAGGGGTGCTGCAGGAGAGACTGCAAGGGTTCCCAGCGGTGGGACCCCCGTGATCGGGGATAAGATGTCTAGGGGTGTAGTACCCCTTTAATCTATAAAATATACTGATATTGAGGGGAATTCATCAATTGTTGTCTACTATGTGTACTATTTTAGAGCAAAAAAAAAATGGCATTGGATGTTACCTTCCTGCGCCAAATTCACGGATAAGGGATAGGGGATAAGATATCAGATCGTGGGGATCCCGCCGCTGCACAGGAGGCTCATGACATTATGGCCACGCCCCCTCAATGCAAATCTAATGGAGAGGGCATGGTGGCCGCCCCCCTCCCATAGACTTGCATTGAGAGGGAGGGCGAGATGTCAGCGCCGCATCGCTAGTTAACAGGCACGGAGCAAAGTTCGCTCCATGCACCAGATGACTGTGGTGCCACGGGAGTGATCTCGGGGGGTCCTAGTGGCAGGACCCCCACTACCAGACATCTTATCCCCTATCATGGGTAGGGGCGGGGTACCCCTTCAATACCAATGTGTTGCCCAGACAACTCCCTTAATGTTATCCATATCATCGCTAGATATAAGTTTCATGGCCAAAATGAGTGCTGAAGGGGGCGCTCCTGCACATCATCCTCCTAACACTACCCCCAATGTTCCACCAGAACCAAAGCATTGGAGTCGGACTTCTCCTCCTTCTTCTTCTTTCCTGTCCTTTTTCACTGCCCTCCAGATTTTAATAAATCCTGGATTCACCTATAATGATGCACATTCTGCAGTGAACGACATTACATTTAATGACTGATAGGTGATGATATAGATCCTGAATATAAAATGTGAGAAGCTTCTGTATCGACAATAATAATCCATGAAAGTTCTTCTGAGGGCAAAAGTAAAAAAATAAAAATCTGCTTTGCTCAGAGCGTTAGGGACTCTGTGAGCCGGATCCGTGTTACAGTAGATCTCAGAGGGTCAGGAGCTTGTGATGGGTCTGGAATGGTGCCCGGTGCTCTCCGTATACTGTTTTCTCATTGACTTTAAATGGATGTTAAAATTAGATTGTGTAACTCGGCCACTTTATCTGTTTTCAACTTCCTGACTACTTCCAGTGGCTACATATGGTCCAGACGGGATGGGAGACCATTGGGGAGATGGGAATATGTTGGCACACCTTCTTGACACTATCCAAACCGAATGCTATCCAAATAAAGTAGCTAAAACAAAGGAAAGCGCTCCATGGTGTGATAACGTTGGTGTATAATACAGATGAACACAAATTTAGAAGTGCTCTCCCTCGATGGTTGTACTGGACCAAGTACAACAATGGAAAAACGTATAAGGGATCAGTAGGTCATGGATCCAGCAACGAGTTTCGCGGAAAACAGCTTCATCAGCCTGATGAAGCGATTTTCCACGAAACGTGTTGCATTGTGGGTAATAAACCTTTTCTGCCTCACCTGAGTTCCATGCGCCCTGCTTGATCCTGAGTTTCTTGGAGGTCTTCTTTGTATCCAAATAAAGTGTGACGCTTGGTCTAGATACCCCCTCATTAATCAGCATCATTCTTGTCTACAGGTTGTGTCTGGTACTGCATCTCAGCTTTGTTTTATTGGAGTTATTTTGGGGATTTTCTTTCATACCTTCTGTTTGACCAAAACTCCTTCAGCACCACGGACAGAGCTTGGAAAATACAATTTTGTCTTTCGAGCTCTAGACCAGTGTTTGGTGCCTCCAGCTGCTGCAAAACTACGACTCCCAGGATATCCGGACAGCCAGTTGGAAAGCAGAAAAAAAGCAGAAGTGGATGAGTTATGAAATTTGTGAAACTCCCATTGACTTTAATAGGAGTTGCACAAACAATGTAGCTCTTCTAGTTCTTCTAGGTACATTGTGTATGTAACTCTGGGAGTTATGTATAACAACAAATCTTATGGAACCATTGAAAGTCAATGAGCATTACATAGATTGCATAAATTATCCTTTTTTTTTGTTTGTTGTCAGTTTCCTGACTACCTCCGGTGGCTGCAAATATGCCAAATCTCCTTCAACACCACAGACAGAGTTCGGAAAATACAATTTGGTCTTTCAAGTTCTAGACCAATGTTTGGTGCCTCCAGCTTTTGCAAAACTTCATCTCCCAGCATGCCCGGATAGCCGGTTGGGAAGCAGAAAAGAGCAGAAGTGGATGAGTTACGAAATTTGTGTAACTCCCATTGACTTTAATAGGAGTTGTACAAATGTTGTAGTTCTTCTAGTTACGTTGTGTATGTAACTCTGGGAGTTATGTAAAATAATAAAGCTTATGGAACCATTGAAAGTCAATGTGCATTACACAAGTTGGCTGTTGTCAGCCTCCTGACTACCTCCGGTGGCTGCAAATATGCCAAAAAATCCTTCAACACCACGAACAGAGCTTGGAAAATACTATTTGTTCTTTCAAGTTCTAGACCAGTGTTTGGTGCCTCCAGTTGTTGCAAAACTACAACTCCCAGCATGCCCGGACAGCCAACTGCTGTCCGGGCATGGTGGGAGTTGTAGTTTTAGACAGCTGAAAGCACACTGGTAGGAAAAATCTAACTTTGCTTCTTAGTTTAGCCCAAGTTCTGGACCAGTGTTTGGTGCCTCTAGTTGTTGCAAAACTACAACTCCCAGCATGCCCGGACAGCCAACGGCTGTCCGGGCATGGTGGGAGTTGTAGTTTTTAAAGAGCTGAAAGCATACTGGTAGGAAAAATTTTACTTAGCTTCTCAGTTTAGCCCAATGCTAATTCAAAAGCAAAGCAGCAGACTTCATACTAGCAGGTAGTCGTCGTGTCCCTCACAAGGACTGTATAATACGGCAATGTATCAGGTCATGAAGAAAAGACTATTTTTTCATAAAAATATAAAAAAAAGAATTTACAAGTCTTATTGCTTCCAGCACATCTCTTTTCACCGGGAGAAGGACTGATCTATGAGTTGGTCTAGACAGCGAACACATTGTTTGCAGTTTCTACCTCGAGATCCTATCGCGGCCGTTTCTCCTTATCTACAGGAAGTTGCGATATTATTCCATAATAATATCTCTCAATAGTTCGGTTGTACGGTATATTTCACGTAGTCATTTGAAGGACACAGGTTATTTTTTTTTTTATCTGCTCAACCAAGTTTTAAGTTATTGTTGGTTTGTTCTGTGAAATTTCCAATGAATTCTCCCCCCCCCCTGCCCCCGAGGGGTAATTTATCACCCTGAGGGATTTTTTTTATCATGTTAGCACAGTCAGCAATATGGAAATGATCGCGATAAATGTTTCTGGAATGTAAACCCCTATATTAACCTCTTGGTGACCTATGGTTCGAGTTCGTAATGGTGCCACCATGGGCACGCAATCCCACTACATACCAGGTGACCCATAGCTCATTTCCGTAGATCACCGCTAATAGCCATTGCCATTTGCAGGAGATCAGCTAGCCCAGGCCTCCAATACTAGTGGGTCTATTATATTGATAGTGCCTGTCTGGGGCAGGCACTACCAATAGAGCGCTGATTTCATTGATCAATGCAGTACATAAGTACTGCACAGATCTATTTAAGCAATCTAATGATTTCTCATACAAGTCCCCTATCGGGATCTCCTGGCTGTAGCGCAACTGCGGCCAGGAGATCCGTTTTCCCAGCAGCCGGAGTGCTTATCGGAGCCTCCATCCCCACTGGGCCTCTTATATTGATAAAGCTTGACTGTTCCAGGCTCTACCCATAGTGTGGATTTCTTGTATCAATGCAATACATAGGTACTGCACTGATCTGTATTAGCAATCTACATACAAAAAGGGCAAGACCCTTAAAATTCTCAGATGCTGCCCTGATGAAGATGGCCAGATCCTCAAAACACGTTGTCCATGATGTATCCCTGATGAAGGGGTCAGACCCTGGAAATTCCTTGTCTGTGATGTTGACCTGACGAAAAAGAGAACCAGACCCTCAAAACACGTTGTCTGTGATGTTGACCTGAGGAAATCTAAATTCTGGACAGATGTTATAATAAATAGTTGATTTAATGTCACAAACAACATCCTTCGAGGGCTTGGCCCTCTTTATCAGGTCAACATCACAGACAATGCGGTTTGAGACTCTAGCAATCTATATCAAGTCCCCATCACAAACAACGCCTTTCCAGGGTCTGACCCTCTTCATCAGGGCAGCATCACTGACAAGGTGTTTCAAGGCTCTGACCCTCGTCATCAAGACTAAATGCATTTCCAGGGTCTGTCCCCCTTCGTCAAGTCAACATAACAGACAACTTGTTTCCAGGGTCTGTCCCTCTTTATCAGGGCAACATCACAGACAATGTGTTTCCAGGGTCTGTCCCTCTTCATCAGGGCTACCTAACAAACAATGTGTTTCCAGGATCTGTCCCTCTTTGTCAGGGCAACATCACAGACAATGTGTTTCCAGGGTCTGTCCCTCTTCATCAGGGCTACCTCACAAACAATGTGTTTCCAAGGTCTGTCCCTCTTTGTCAGGGCAACATCACAGACAACGTGTTTCCAGGGTCTGTCCTTCTTCATCAGGGCTACCTCACAAACAACGTGTTTCCAGGGTCTGTCCCTCTTTGTCAGGGCAACATCACAGACAACGTGTTTCCAGGGTCTGTCCCTCTTCATCAGGGCTATCTCACAAACAATGTGTTTCCAGGGTCTGTCCCTCTTTGCAGGACAACATCACAGACAATATGTTTCCAGGGTCTGTCCCTCTTCATCAGGGCAACCTCACAAACAACGTGTTTCCAAGGTCTGTCCCTCTTCGTCAGGGCAACATCACAAACAATGTATTTCCAGAGTCTGTCCCTCTTCGGCAGGTAATGCTTCATATGTCTTTAGGTGGCGCTGCAGGTAAATTGAGAGCAGCAGATGGGACAGGTCACTTAATAAGATTATTTCATGTCACTGTTCTGCATTCTGTTGCCCTGCAGCTTTTGCAAAACTACAACTCCATACATGCCCGGACAGTCAACGGCTGTCCGGGCATGCTGGTAGTTGTAGTTTTGCAATTACTAAAGGGCCACAGTTTAAAGCACTGATCAGTTTTTGTTTATTGTAATAATATTATTTGTAGATTCCCCCCTATAGTCCTAATAACACATTCTAGCAACAACCTGAAATTGTGTCAAACCATTAACTCAGTTTCACTACACTGACAGCTCGAGCTCTGCTACATGTGGAGGTTCTCCAGGCTCCTCTCCTCCTCAGCATGGCCGCCGCTTATCAATAAATATACAATATGAGGAGAGATGTAACAAGAAGATGTCTGAGGCTGATGGAATAATCCTGTAAAAGACGTTCTGTACCGATAAATCACTGCAACCGCTCTGCGTATACGAGACACCGCGCACGCCGAAAAGCTTTCTCCTAAGAAAACAGAACGTCTTTAAGATGTTAACTTAAATATTTTGCCATCTGTGTTTCCATAACAACCATCAAGTCCATCGTAATGAGGCGTCACCGGAATACAAACATATAGTATTACCAAAATGATGGACATATTCCTATGGAAACCGCATCTATCATCTATCTATCTATATATCTCATATCTATCTATCTATCTATCTATCTCATATCTATCTATCTATCTCATATCTATCTCATATCTATCTATCTATTTCATATCTATCTATATATCTCATATCTATCTATCTATCTATCTCATATCTCATATATATCTATCTATCTCATATCTATCTATCTATCTCACATCTATCTATCTCATATCTATCTATCTATCTATCTATCTCATATCTATCTATCTCATATCTATCATAGCTATCTATCTATCTCATATTTATCTATCTCATATCTATCTGTCTAATATTTATCTATCTCATATCTATCTATCTATTTATCTATCTCATATATATCTATCTCATATCTATCTATCTATCTATCTATCTATCTATCTATCTATCTATCTCCTATCTATCTATCTCATATATATCTTTCTATCTATCTCATATCTATCTATCTCATATCTATCTATCTCATATCTATCTATCTCATATCTATCATATCTATCTATCTCATATCTATCTATCTATCTCTCTCATATTTATCTATCTCATATCTATCTGTCTCATATTTATCTATCTCATATCTATCTATTTATCTATCTATCACATCTATCTATCTATCTCATATATATCTCATATATATCTATCTGATATCTATCTATCTATCTATATATCTATCTCCTATCTATCTATGTATCTATCTCATATCTATCTATCTATCTATCTCATATCTATCAAGCTCATATCTATCTATCAATCTCATATCTATCTCATATCTATCTATCTATCTCATATTTATCTATCTCATATCTATCTATCTATTTATCTATCTATCCATCAATCTATCTCATATCTATTTCAATCTATCTATCGCATATCTATCTATCTATCAATCTCATATCTATCCATCCATCATAAAACTGTCATCATTTGGATATTACCCATGTATTTTGTCAAGTAACAAACTCAACTCTGCTTCTTCTGACAAACTCATCTTTCCTGTATCTCCAATAGAAATAATAATCTCCATTCCCTAGAATAGTTTCTTCCGTCTTTTTCCGTCGCCCCTGTGGTTGTGATACATAGAGATCCCCGGAGGTAATTTCGGCTTGTATAACATTGTATCAATCTCCCCATTTATTGGAGTCTTTATGTTCCATTATATGTATAGTAAACATGTGGACGCAGTTTATTGTCTGCACCGCGCGGGTCTACGCCCCTCCATAAATGTCAGCGCCGTATTCAGTGGCGAGTTACAGTCATGTATAAAAATATGGACACAATGTATCGAGCTGCTCAAATAATACAGAACACTGGGATTCTGGTATTTCTCTTCTCTTTACCTCTGATTAGAATGTAACACATTTTGTTTATTTATGTTTCAGAAATCAATGTATTTATTGTTGTGTGTCTGGGCATGCTGAGAGTTTTATTTTTGCAACAGCTGGAGGTACCCTGGCTGGGAAACACTGCTATAAGGGTATATTCATACAGGACTTAAATGCTGCAGATTTGTTGCAGATTTTGATTTCCCTATAGAAATTAATTGGGGAAACTTATCGATTATAAATAATTCCGTGTAGTACCTTGTTTCTCCACTGGGGGCAATGAAATTGAGCATTTGCTAACAAGGTTCCTTCTTACATTACGGTTGATCAATATTTGGCCTCAGCCACAGGGCAAATTGTGGTCAACACATTTTGGGTAACCCTACTAACAAAAAGGGATTGGGCAAAGTGGAGACCCCATTTAACAAAGCACTTCGGATTTGTTTTTGTTGCCCATATCATGCACACTCACCATCATTTGTCCTACGGCGCCATCTGTTTCATTCCAGCACAGCTGCGACAATCTGTATCTTAGCTGTACCTCGGTCATGTGGTCATCAGCCTGACCCACAGAAAATGGCAGTGTTTAATCTGTCAGAGGAGGGGGTTAGTTGTGGGTCAGCTGACTTCCTGTGAACTAAAGGATGACATCATCCCCTAGAGATGGACCCCTCCTATCCCAGCCATATTTGTATACTGCTGCTATCTTTATGGGATCAGGGTATATAGTAGTTAAACACCACCCTCCAGCTTTATCTGTATACTGTTGCTTCTATCTCTATGAGATCAGGATATATACTAGATAACACCCCCCTCCAGTTGTATCTGTATACTGCTTCCACTATCTCTATGGGATCAGAATATATAGTAGTTAAACACCTCCCCTCCAGCTCTATCTGTATACTGCTGATGTGTTTTCTATGGGATCAGTATATATAGTAGTTAAACCCCTCCCCTTTAGCTCTATCTGTATACTGCTGCTGCTATCTCAATGGGATCAAAATATATAGTAGTTCAATGCCTCCCCTCCAGCTCTATCTGTATACTGCTGCTGCTGCTGCTGCTGCTATCTCTATGGGATCAGGATATATAGTAGTTATACCCCTCCCCTTCAGCTCTATCTGTATACTGCTGCTATCTCTATGGGATCAGTATATATAGTAGTTAAACACCTCCCCTCCAGCTCTATCTGTATACTGCTGCTGCTATCTCTATGGGATCAGGATATATAGTAGTTATACCCCTCCCCTTCAGCTCTATCTGTATACTGCTGCTGCTATCTCTATGGAATTAGGATATATAGTAGTTATACACCTCCCCTCCAGCTCTATCTGTATACTGCTGCTATCTCTATGGGATCAGGATATATAGTAGTTATACCCCTCCCCTTCCAGCTCTATCTGTATAATGCTGCTGCTATCTCTGTGGGATCCGGATATATAGTAGTTATACACCTCCCCTTCAGCTCTATCTGTATACTGCTGCTATCTCTATGGGATCAGGATATATAGTAGTTATACCCCTCCCCTTCCAGCTCTATCTGTATACTGCTGCTGTTATCTCTATGGGATCAGGATATATAGTACTTATACACCTCTCCTCCAGCTCTATCTGTATACTACTGCTGTTATCTCTATGGGATCAGGATATATAGTAATTATACACCTCCCCTATGCTCTATCTGTATACTGCTGCTGTTATCTCTATGGGATCAGGATATATAGTAGTTATACACCTCTCCTCTAGCTTTATGCACACTATATATTCAATAACAAACAGAAATTCCCAGCGTGCCTCTTTAACCGACCATGTTTAGTCCGTGTTCCTGTCTCTTTAAGGGAGTCTTCCTCCTTGCCCTGTATATATTTCCTTCTTTTGGAGATAGGCATTGAACAGTAATGAATTGCAGTAGTTCCCCACCGAGGCACAAAGAATGAATTCAGCCCTGGCTGCCTCTTGATGTTAGACCGCTGTTCTTTTCCTCTAAGGAATCTCATTAAAAATGTATTTAGTGACACTTGTTTCTCCAAAAGTTGCACACACAGCATTAACTCCGTCAGTGCTGAAGGACAGGAGGCTAAAGCGGAGGTGACAGGGAGATAGCGGCCGTCCGGAGGAGCCTGTCTGTAAAACACAATCCATCCCGACTCATTCCCATCTGGACAGGAGATGATTTTTGGCGACAGCGGACGTGCGGTTTCCTTAATGATGAAGAACGTGTCGCCGCCCCACATAGGAAAATCTCACTTTGTGTTTATATAAAGGAGAAAAGAAGATAGAGTGACAAATGGTCAGAAAATCCAAAATATTTTCAGGGAAATCAATGAAGAGGAACCTCCTGGGCGGAGCCACATTAAAGGGGCGGTCCTATCACACCTTATATACATACATGCCTAACAGAGAAACAGTTTTAAAAACTGTTGCTCTCCAAATGTTGCAAAACAACAACTATCAGCATGCCCAGAGAGTCTGGAGACCTCAGTAATAGAGCGTATGGATTTCATAGAAAGATAGATAGATATGAGATAGATAGATGGATAGATAGATATGAGATAGATAGATATGAGATAGATAGATATGAGATAGATAGATATGAGATAGATAGATATGAGATAGATGATAGATAGATAGATATGAGATAGATAGATGGATAGATAGATATGAGAAAGATAGATATGAGATAGATAGATATGAGATAGATAGAGAGATATGAGATACAGCAACCGAGTAATCACAGCAGCACTCCGGCGTAGTGAAGAATAGTGACTTTTATTTATCACCAAAAAGCAATAGCGACGTTTCAACCACCTCACGTGGCCGTCCTCAAGCAGTGCAAGTTACATAGTGAGTGCATTAAATAGGGAGAGACAATGTGACCTCACTTCCTGTGGGCGTACAATAATTTGCAAGTGTAAACAAACAAGTAAGATTACAGTAATATACCTCTATACATCTCATGTACAGGGAACCCTGTTCTACTGCAAAAATAAAATGTAACAACAAAAGATGTAAAAAGCAAAACATTTGTGCTACGCACACAATACACGATTGCTATACAGTGCAGTCTTATAGAACGTTATTCCGTGCCAATCAGTCCATACCTCCAGTCCCAGGCGTGGGACCCGAACATGCAGATCCCAAACAATCCCCCTGATACCTCCATAGGGACAGAAAAAACAACGTAGTAGATGATCGGCGTCCTTGCCGACTGTAGTAGTTTCCGATGACCGGATCCAAACTTCCGGTTCAGAGGCCTGTGGTACTTCAATTCACGCATGCGTGGCGTTCCAGCTGGAGACTACACGCCATCTTGAGTATTGGCAGGCCCTCTCTCGTGGTATTGGCGCCTGCGTACTTGTCGACTGAGCTCGCGCTTGCGCCTCGGCGCCTTGAGCTCCCGGTCGGCCATCTTAGGTGCTGGAAAGTGGACAGTTTAAGGCTTGACATAGTCCCTGTGTTGCCAGTACTTCTCCCAGCGGGCCCCCGGTGTCAGTGCAACTGATGGTTATTTCCCCACTGATAGGGGTAGTTCACCAGTGCACCGTGATATCTGCTAAACCACCTATGTAGTACGGGTTATAGCAGAGGAGACACCGGCCCCTGATATGGAGAATAGATGTACCCAATGGATGTCTAGCCCGTCCACAGTATCCAGTTCTCCATAGCAGGAAAACGCCACTCTAGTTAAACTGGAGTCCACATCCTGGCCCAAAACAGATAGTAAAAAAATAAGATCTAAAAAAGAAAGAAACAGAAAAAAACCCTAATGGAGGTTTCAACTTTCAGGTGGATGATGGAGATCTCGTCGGGTTTCCACGCTGGACCTGGATCAGAACACAAGAAGAAAGTATTGTTAATGTGGTGAAGGAAATAGTGTATATATTACAAAATATTAAACTAAAAAATCACTTATTACACAGGTCAGGATGTGTCATGTTATCCCAATTTAGGCGTTACAAATAGCATGTGTTACTTTAAAGTCAACATTCAGACCCTCTGGTTTGAGGGTATGAAGTTGAAAAATCCATTTGAGTTCCTTCTTTTTTAATAAACTTACACGGTCCCCACCCCTTTTAAGGGGGGGGACGTGATCAA
Source organism: Hyla sarda (assembly GCF_029499605.1). Taxonomy (NCBI): domain Eukaryota; kingdom Metazoa; phylum Chordata; class Amphibia; order Anura; family Hylidae; genus Hyla; species Hyla sarda. The sequence goes on along the minus strand of NC_079198.1, from coordinate 137,561,063 downwards.
CTAGCATGCATTTCAGGTCCTTTTCTCCATGGCCTGCCTCTAGAAAATGTTTCGGAACTGGTAGGTCTTGTTTTTGTTTCCGTATAGTGTAACGGTGTTGATTCAAACGTGTTTTGAAATCATAGGTCGTTTCTCCCACATATAATTTTTTGCAGGGGCACCATAGTATGTAAATGACGAAATCACTCGTACATGTCAAATAGTAAGGGATTTTATATTTTCTACCAGTAGTAGGGTGTTGAAAAAAGCTGCCTTTCAACACCCTACTACTGGTAGAAAATATAAAATCCCTTACTATTTGACATGTACGAGTGATTTCGTCATTTACATACTATGGTGCCCCTGCAAAAAATTATATGTGGGAGAAACGACCTATGATTTCAAAACACGTTTGAATCAACACCGTTACACTATACGGAAACAAAAACAAGACCTACCAGTTCCGAAGCATTTTCTAGAGGCAGGCCATGGAGAAAAGGACCTGAAATGCATGCTAGTTGATCACGTCCCCCCCCCTTAAAAGGGGTGGGGACCGTGTAAGTTTATTAAAAAAGAAGGAACTCAAATGGATTTTTCAACTTCATACCCTCAAACCAGAGGGTCTGAATGTTGACTTTAAAGTAACACATGCTATTTGTAACGCCTAAATTGGGATAACATGACACATCCTGACCTGTGTAATAAGTGTTTTTTTAGTTTAATATTTTGTAATATATACACTATTTCCTTCACCACATTAACAATACTTTCTTCTTGTGTTCTGATCCAGGTCCAGCGTGGAAACCCGACGAGATCTCCATCATCCACCTGAAAGTTGAAACCTCCATTAGGGTTTTTTTCTGTTTCTTTCTTTTTTAGATCTTATTTTTTTACTATCTGTTTTGGGCCAGGATGTGGACTCCAGTTTAACTAGAGTGGCGTTTTCCTGCTATGGAGAACTGGATACTGTGGACGGGCTAGACATCCATTGGGTACATCTATTCTCCATATCAGGGGCCGGTGTCTCCTCTGCTATAACCCGTACTACATAGGTGGTTTAGCAGATATCACGGTGCACTGGTGAACTACCCCTACCAGTGGGGAAATAACCATCAGTTGCACTGACACCGGGGGCCCGCTGGGAGAAGTACTGGCAACACAGGGACTATGTCAAGCCTTAAACTGTCCACTTTCCAGCACCTAAGATGGCCGACCGGGAGCTCAAGGCGCCGAGGCGCAAGCGCGAGCTCGGTCGACAAGTACGCAGGCGCCAATACCACGAGAAAGGGCCTGCCAATACTCAAGATGGCGTGTAGTCTCCAGCTGGAACGCCACGCATGCGTGAATTGAAGTACCACAGGCCTCTGAACCGGAAGTTTGGATCCGGTCATCGGAAACTACTACAGTCGGCAAGGACGCCGATCATCTACTACGTTGTTTTTTCTGTCCCTATGGAGGTATCAGGGGGATTGTTTGGGATCTGCATGTTCGGGTCCCACGCCTGGGACTGGAGGTATGGACTGATTGGCACGGAATAACGTTCTATAACACTGCACTGTATAGCAATCGTGTATTGTGTGCGTAGCACAAATGTTTTGCTTTTTACATCTTTTGTTGTTACATTTTATTTTTGCAGTAGAACAGGGTTCCCTGTACATGAGATGTATAGAGGTATATTACTGTAATCTTACTTGTTTGTTTACACTTGCAAATTATTGTACGCCCACAGGAAGTGAGGTCACATTGTCTCTCCCTATTTAATGCACTCACTATGTAACTTGCACTGCTTGAGGACGGCCACGTGAGGTGGTTAAAACGTCGCTATTGCTTTTTGGTGATAAATAAAAGTCACTATTCTTCACTACGCCGGAGTGCTGCTGTGATTACTCGGTTGCTGTATTTCATCGGGGCTCGAGGACAAGGGCCCATCCACAGCCTGCACCCACTGCACCTAGTTCAACTTGAGAGTGCTGCTCCACCTGCTTCTCTATCTAGATATGAGATAGATAGATAGATAGATAGATAGATATGAGATAGATATGAGATAGATAGATAGATATGAGATAGATAGATATGAGATAGATAGATAGATAGATATGAGATAGATATGAGATAGATAGATAGATATGAGATAGATAGATATGAGATAGATAGATAGATAGATAGATATGAGATAGATGATAGATAGATAGATAGATAGATAGATAGATAGATATGAGATAGATGATAGATAGATAGATATGAGATAGATGGATGGATAGATAGATATGAGAAAGATAGATATGAGATAGATAGATAGATAGATAGATAGATAGATAGATAGATATGAGATATATAGATAGATAGATAGATATGAGATAGATAGATATAGATAGATAGATAGATAGATAGATAGATATGAGATAGATAGATTTAGATAGATAGATAGATTTGAGATAGATAGATAGATTTGAGATAGATATGAGATAGATAGATAAATATGAGATAGATGGATATTAGATAGATAGATATGAGATAGATAGATATGAGATAGATAGATAGATAGATAGATAGATATGAAATAGATAGATGGATAGATAGATATGAGAAAGATAGATATGAGATAGATAGATAGATAGATAGATAGATAGATAGATATATAGATATGAGATAGATAGATGGATAGATAGATATGAGATAGATAGATATGAGATAGATAGATAGATATGAGATAGATGATAGATAGATATGAGATAGATGATAGATAGATAGATAGATAGATAGATAGATAGATAGATATGAGATAGATAGATGGATAAATAGATATGAGAAAGATAGATATGAGATAGATAGATAGATAGATATGAGATATATAGATAGATAGATAGATAGATAGATATGAGATAGATAGATATAGATAGATAGATATGAGATAGATAGATTTAGATAGATAGATAGATTTGAGATAGATAGATAGATTTGAGATAGATATGAGATAGATAGATAAATATGAGATAGATGGATATTAGATAGATAGATATGAGATAGATAGATATGAGATAGATAGATATGAGATAGATAGATAGATAGATATGAGATAGATAGATAGATAGACAGATAGATATGAGATAGATAGATAGATAGATATTGTTACGCCTAGCGCTCCGGGTCCCCGCTCCTCCCCGGAGCGCTCACGGCGTCTTTCTCCCTGCAGCGCCCCGGTCAGTCCTGCTGACCGGGAGCGCTGCACTGTCTTGGCCGTTGGGGATGCGATTCGCACAGCGGGACGCGCCCGCTCGCGAATCGCATCCCAGGTCACTTACCCGTCCCGGTCCCCTGCTGTCATGTGCTGGCGCGCGCGGCTCCGCTCTCTAGGGCGCGCGCGCGCCAGCTCTCTGAGACTTAAAGGGCCAGTGCACCAATGATTGGTGCCTGGCCCAATTAGCTTAATTGGTTCCCACCTGTTCCCTGGCTATATCTAGTCTCCTCCCTTGCACTCCCTTGCCGGATCTTGTTGCCTTGTGCCAGTGAAAGCGTTTAGTGTGTCCAAAGCCTGTGTACCTGAACTTCTGCTACCCATCCTGACTACGAACCTTGCCGCCTGCCCCCGACCTTCTGCTACGTCTGACCTTGCTTCTGCCTACTCCCTTGTACCGCGCCCATCTTCAGCAGCCAGAGAGGTGAGCCGTTGCTAGTGGATACGACCTGGTCACTACCGCCGCAGCAAGACCATCCCGCTTTGCGGCGGGCTCTGGTGAAAACCAGTAGTGGCTTAGAACCGGTCCACTAGCACGGTCCACGCCAATCCCTCTCTGGCACAGAGGATCCACTACCTGGAAGCCGAATCGTGACAGTAGATCCGGCCATGGATCCCGCTGAGGTGCCGCTGCCAAGTCTCGCTGATCTTCCCACGGTGGTCGCTCAGCAATCGCAGCAGATTGCCCAACAAGGACAGCAGCTGTCGCAGTTGACCGCCATGTTACAGCAACTTCTGCCTCTGCTACAGCAGCAACCATCTCCTCCGCCAGCTCCTGCACCTCCTCCGCAGCGAGTGGCCGCTCCTAGCCTCCGCTTGTCCCTGCCGGACAAATTTGATGGGGACTCCAGACTCTGCCGTGGATTTTTGTCTCAGTGTTCCCTGCATATGGAGATGATGTCGGACTTGTTTCCTTCAGAACGGTCTAAGGTGGCGTTCGTAGTAAGCCTTCTTTCAGGAAAGGCCTTGTCTTGGGCCACACCGCTCTGGGACCGCAATGATCCTGCCACAGCCACAGTCCAGGCCTTCTTCACTGAACTCCGGAGTGTCTTCGAGGAGCCAGCCCGAGCTTCTTCTGCCGAGACTGCCCTGTTGAACCTGGTCCAGGGTAATTCTTCCGTTGGCGAGTATGCCGTACAATTCCGTACTCTTGCTTCAGAATTATCCTGGAATAACGAGGCTCTCTGCGCGACCTTTAAAAAAGGCCTATCCAGTCGCATCAAGGATGTGCTGGCCGCACGAGAGATTCCTGCCAATCTGCAAGAACTCATTCATCTAGCTACCCGCATTGACATGCGTTTTTCTGAGCGACACCAAGAGCTCCGCCAGGAAAAAGACTCAGATCTCTGGGCACCTCTCCCACAGTATCCGTTGCAATCTACGCCTGGGCCTCCCGCCGAGGAGGCCATGCAAGTGGATAAGTCTCGCCTGACCCAGGAAGAGAGGAATCGCCGCAGGGAAGAAAATCTCTGTCTTTACTGTGCCAGTACCGAGCATTTCTTGGTGGATTGCCCTATCCGTCCTCCACGCCTGGGAAACGCACGCACGCACCCAGCTCACGTGGGTGTGGCGTCTCTTGGTTCCAAGTCTGCTCATCCACGTCTCACGGTACCCGTGCGGATTTCTTCTTCAGCCAACTCCTCCCTCTCAGCCGTGGCCTGCTTGGACTCCGGTGCCTCTGGAAATTTTATTTTGGAGTCGTTTGTTAATAAATTCAGCATCCCGGTGACCCGTCTCGTCAAGCCGCTCTACATATCCGCGGTCAACGGAGCCAGATTGGACTGCACCGTGCGTTACCGCACAGAGCCCCTCCTCATGTCTATTGGACCCCACCTTGAGAGGATTGAATTCTTCATTCTCCCCAACTGTACCTCTGAGGTCCTCCTCGGTCTGCCTTGGCTCCGGCTTCATTCCCCCACCATTGATTGGACCACCGGGGAGATCAGGAACTGGGACTCTGCCTGCCACAGGAAGTGCCTCTCCCCCCCTCCCAGTCCCGTCAGGCAGGCCTCTGTGCCTCCCCATGGTCCCCGTCCTGGTGTCACACTGCTCCGTGCCAGGCCTCGCCCTCTGCCCTCCCTCCCCATTCCCACTCCTGCTGTACTGCCTGCCGTTGAGGAAACCTTCCATTCTTTCCAGGTGTCCTCATCCCAGGGGAGGCAGTTACCGGACAAAGAGAAGGGGAGACCTAAGGGGGGGGGTACTGTTACGCCTAGCGCTCCGGGTCCCCGCTCCTCCCCGGAGCGCTCACGGCGTCTTTCTCCCTGCAGCGCCCCGGTCAGTCCTGCTGACCGGGAGCGCTGCACTGTCTTGGCCGTTGGGGATGCGATTCGCACAGCGGGACGCGCCCGCTCGCGAATCGCATCCCAGGTCACTTACCCGTCCCGGTCCCCTGCTGTCATGTGCTGGCGCGCGCGGCTCCGCTCTCTAGGGCGCGCGCGCGCCAGCTCTCTGAGACTTAAAGGGCCAGTGCACCAATGATTGGTGCCTGGCCCAATTAGCTTAATTGGTTCCCACCTGTTCCCTGGCTATATCTAGTCTCCTCCCTTGCACTCCCTTGCCGGATCTTGTTGCCTTGTGCCAGTGAAAGCGTTTAGTGTGTCCAAAGCCTGTGTACCTGAACTTCTGCTACCCATCCTGACTACGAACCTTGCCGCCTGCCCCCGACCTTCTGCTACGTCTGACCTTGCTTCTGCCTACTCCCTTGTACCGCGCCCATCTTCAGCAGCCAGAGAGGTGAGCCGTTGCTAGTGGATACGACCTGGTCACTACCGCCGCAGCAAGACCATCCCGCTTTGCGGCGGGCTCTGGTGAAAACCAGTAGTGGCTTAGAACCGGTCCACTAGCACGGTCCACGCCAATCCCTCTCTGGCACAGAGGATCCACTACCTGGAAGCCGAATCGTGACAGATATGAGATATTTGTCTGAAACTACACTTAATGGTAGAGATCCTACAGAAGGGCCCATAGCCGAGCGATACATTGTATCATTGGGGTCCATATTATGACATTCTGGATTATCTGATGCCGGATACTTTCCTTCTACCATATCCTGCACAGTTGAAACACTGGGGTGAGAATTATTTTAAATTGTTCGCTTTAAAAAAAAAAAAAAAAAAGCTTCAAAAAGTTCTTCATGATGGGAGAAAAGAAGTGATGTGAACATGTGTTTCAATTACCGAAAGCCATCGAAAAGCAGACGATAATTTGCCGCTGATATCTTAATTAAAGCAAAATTAATAAAACAGCAGAGAAGACTCATAGAGAGGAGGATATATGTATAGTTCCCAAAATATTTATATATATATATATATATATATATATATATATATATATATATATATATTATCATATTTCTGTGGTGAAAAGCGATGTGAGTAGGTGGCGCCTTGTCCTGGCGAAAATATTTTGAACACGCGATCGCACAAATCTGATGGGTTTTGTTAACATTCAACATCTTCATAAATAATAGAATAAGCGACACCGGAAAAGGTCTCCGTACAAATTAATATTAACAAGGAATGTAAAGTGTATTTTTACGGTACTATCACAAAATAACGTGGCGCTTTTGTCACTGTCAGTGAACCGGGCTGACCTCTGCTGGTCAGTGCTGGTAAGACAGGCAATGTGGGTTTATTCTGATTGATCTTAATTTTGGTATTAACTTATTAACTTATTTATTTACATTTTTTTATTACATTTATTTATTTATGTGTTCATTTATTAGTTTTTTGGTTTATTTATTCTTTTATTTATTTATTTATTATTTGTTTATTTATTTTTCCATTTATTTATTTATTTACATTTTTTTTACCTAAATATATTGGTATAGCTCCTTTCAAGCTATTTGTTATAAATATTGTGAATGTTTCTGCTCTGTTATTTTTTGTTGCTATTGTGTAAGAGACCAGCGAATCAATTTGTCAATGCCCCCGCTGGAATACATGGAGAATATATTGATTTTACTTATCACTGATGCATTTTACTGTTAGTTGTAACATTGAACCTTTTATCTGTTTTTCTAATTTGGGGGAAAATGCTTTAAGGACAAAAACCTAAAAAAATCGTATTTTTAAGAATCGCCACAATAGCTATAGAAGGAATCAGTATAAATGACAAAAAAGGCTGCCCAGGCATGCTGGGAGTTGTAGTTTTGCAAGAGATCAGAGGTACCCTGGTAAACACTGTGATAGGCCTGTTGATCGGCAGGGTGCCTGGATGAACTGTTTGGCGCCATTCACGACATAGTGCTGGCAGTGCGCCATTTGTTGAATAGTGGTGGCAGCAGGTAACTGCAGCTTGGCTGCCATTCACTTTGAAAAAACAGAACTGATTTATTTTAACAAAAACAGTGCCACCCCTGTCCTCAGGTTGTGTGTGGCATTGCAGCTTAGTCCCATTGAAGTAAATGGAGCCAAGCTGTAATACCACACACAACCTGAGGACAGGAGTGGCGCTGTTTTGGCTGTCCGCCATGCTGGGAGATGAAGTTGTAGTTTTGCAACAGCTAGAGGTGCCCTGGTTTAAAAACACTTGTATAGGCCACTAATAACTGATCCGCAGGCTTCTTGGATCGGCTTTTTGGCGCCCAGTACTAAACAGCGCAAGCCCTGCGCTGTTCATCGTATAATGGTGGCACCGTGTAACTGCATCTCGGCTCCCATTCACTTTAAAAGGATTTTCCGGGTGCTAGAAAAGAAAAAAAAAAAGCCTGATTTCTTCCATAAACAGCGCCACCCCCGTCCTCAGGTTGTGTGTGGTATTGCAGCTCAGTCCCATTGAAGTGAATGGGAACCGAGTTGTAATACCACACACAACCTGAGGACATGAGGTGACGCTGTTTATGGAAAAATGATCTTTGTTTTCCTTTTCTATAGCATCTTAAGGCCGTGTTCAGACCAGTACAGTAAATCAGGTGAGGTTTTTTAAAGGGGTACAGCGGTGGAATTTATTTTATTTTTATTTTTATTTATTTTTTTTAAATCAAATGGTGCCAGAAAGTTATACAGATTTGTAAATTGCTTCTATAAAAAAAACTTAATCCTTCCAGTACTTATCAGCTGCTGTATACTACAGAGAAAGTTGTGTAGTTCTTTTCAGTCTGACCACAGTGCTCTCTGCTGCCACCTCTGTCCATGTCAGGAACTGTCCAGAGTAGGAGCAAATCCTCTAAGCAAACCTCTCCTGCTCTGGACAGTTCCTGATACGGACAGCAGAGAGCACTGTGCTCAGACTGGAAAGAACTACACAACTTCCTCTGGAGCATACAGCAGCTGATAAGTACTGGAAGGATTAAGATTTTTTTTTAATAGAAGTAATTTGCAAACCTGAATAACTTTCTGGTACCAGTTGATTTAAAAAGACAAATTCCACCTGTTTTCCACCGGAGTACCCCTTTAAAGCATTATCCCTTTTAATAAGGTCTTGCTTTCCATTTTTACCAACCAGTGTGCCTCCAGCTGTTGCAAAACTACAACTCCCAGCATGCCCGGACAGCCGTTGGCTGTCCGGGCATGCTAGGAGTTGTAGTTTTGCAACAGCTGGAGGCACACAGCTTAGAGAACTCTGACCTAAGCGAAGCGCCGCGGTGTTCTGGGCTCAGAGGAGCAAATTTTAGCAAATATTCCCTAAATGTCTCCGTTTTGTAGAGATCTGTGTTCGGGAATGAGCAGACGCGGTGAATAGTACCTGGCAGTGTCCATGGCAACAGAAGATCCAGCTTCATAAATAAATCAGGGAAACTCGAGCTTTTGTTTTCTCCGTAGCGCGAGACGGGTCCTCGACCGGCGGAGAAGTCGCCGTTGTTGTTATTATGGGAAGTTCCCGAGTCTTGTAGGAACTCGCCGAATGGTCGCGAAATGTGAACTGTGGGTGCAGAACGCCGGAATCCTGGCCGAGTAACATCATTTAAAGGGGTACTCCGGTGGAAAACATCAACTGGTGCCAGAAAGTTAAACAGATTTGTAAATTACTTCTATTAAAAAATCTTAATCCTTCCAGTACTTATTAGCAGCTGTATGCTCCACAGGAAATTCTTATTTTTATTTTTTTGTCTTGTCCACAGTGCTCTCTGCTGACACTGCTGCTCTCTGCAAACCTATGCTGCTCTGGACAGTTTCTGATACGGGCATCAGGTGTCAGCAGAGAGCACTGTGTGCAAGACAAAAAAGAAACTCAAAAAGAAAAGAACTTCCTCTGTAGCATACAGCTGCTACAAAGTACTGGAAGGGTAAAGATTATTTAATAGAAGTCATTTACAAATCTGTTTAACTTTCTGGCCCCAGTTGATTAAAAATAAAATAAAAAAATGTTTTCCACCGGAGTACCCCTTTAAGGAATGTTTTTATTGGTCGGATTTGAGCCCTAAAATATTATTTTCTCCTCCCAATGTGAACGGACCATTAGGTGTCTGGTCACATGGCATAATCAACCCAATAGATGTGTCCCATTCCTGTTGACATAGCTTAGGGGATAGGATAGGGAATAAGATGTCTAACCGCAGGGTCCCGCCGCTGGGGACCCCCTGCAATCTGTCATTCAGCACCCACCTTTGCCAGCTTTCCGCAGCGCTGGAGGCTCCAAGTGTGCAGCGTGTCGACCACGGGGCCGGAGTCACGACTCCGCCCCCGTGTGACGTCCCACCCCGCCCCCTCAATACAAATCTATGGGAGGGGGGCGTGATGGCCCATATATATATATATATATATATATATATATATATATCCAGATGTGTCTTTTTTCCCCTTTATTCTTGGTTCCTCACACCCGGTGAGTTGACCAGCATTGAAACATGATTCAGCAATTCAAGATAATTGTGTATGTTACACTTGTTTCCCCCACAGTTGTCAAGGTTGTGTGTGGTATTACAACATAACTTCATTCACTTTAATGAAACTGACCTGTAATACCACACACAACCTGAGGACAAGAGTGGCACTGTTTCTGAACGAAAGCAGCAGTTTTTCATTTCTTTTATTTTTTATTTTTATTTTTTCATATCAACTGGCTCCAGAAAGTTAAACAGATTTGTAGATTACTTCTATTAAAAAATCTTAATCCTTCCAGTACATATCAGGTGCTGAAGTTGAGTTGTTCATTTCATTCTGACAACAGTGCTCTCTTCTGACACCTCTGTCCATGTCAGGAACTGTCCAGAGCAGGAGAAGTTTGCTTTGGGGATTTTATCCCGCTCCGGACAGTTTTCGAGACAGACACAGGTGTCAGCAGGGAGCACTGTGGTCAGACAGAAAAGAACAACTCAACTACAGCAGCTGATAAGTGCTGGAAGTATTAAGATTTTTTAATAGAAGTAATTTACAAATCTGTTTAACTTTCTTGAGCCAGTTGATATGAAAAAAAAATAAGTTTTTTACTGGAATACCCCTTTAAATCCTAGAGAACCCACTTTAACCCCTAGAGGACTGGGAGCATAAATAGGCGTTCTTGCCGTCTGGTACTTGCGACGTGTGAAATCTATGAAGCAAGGGCAGGAGTTGTGGGTTCCAGCTGCTATCACGCTGATGCCCACCCTTAAGATGCCATGGGCAAAACTGATCAAAGCATCTAAAGCATAGTAGGCACTTAGCAGCTCTCTTTGGAACATATTTGGTCTGCTTGCACCGCCATGTGTGTGTGGCCATGTCTGGTACTGCAGCTGAAGAAGATGACAGTGAGATAGACAAGGATACAGTAAACAAGCCCTGATTGTGACGTGTTTCCTAACCAGGGTGCCTCCAGCTTTTGGAAAACTACAACTCCCAGCATACCCGGACAGCCGAAGTCTGGGAGTTGTAGTTTCACAACAGCTGGAGGCACCCTGCATGGGAAACCTTTTATTTTATTTTATTTTTAATTTACATTTTTTCAGAAGGAGAAAAAAATTAAATGAACTCATTGCGCTCAGGTGAAATCTCTGGGGGGGGGGGGCACAGCATCCACTTACAGATTGTCACATTCCGCCGCGTTTCTCCGTCTACACATTGTATCATTTCAAACAAGTGACCGGAGGACATGAAGGACTTTATAGTAGATGGTTTGGCCCAAAAGGATCTGATTGCTTTTTCCCTCTCCGTGTCCTTTTTTTTCGTGCCCTGACAGTGACATACGATTTATTACATCTCCGGCGCCCCCTCTGGAATTAAACTAGAAAGCCGCGGGACGCCAAGAGTGTTTTATCTGAAGTGGCGTTAGCACCTAGGACACATTTGAGTCAGTCGTTTCTTCTCAAAGGGCGAAAAGATGTTCTGGGAATGACGGCGGCTTTAGGGTTCACGCTTTTTTTTTAAGCCTTCTGCTCCCTTCAGGCTATTTAAGTAACTACTGAGCGGAATTCAGAGACGGCGTCTGTTGCCAAATACAGTATTCTGTCTATGGGCAGCTCCCAGCTTCTGTGTTCCGGATGCCTCCGCTGCCGGCCCGGAGATCGCTAGCGGCTGGACCCCCGCGATCAGACATCTTATCCCCTAACCTTTATATAGGTTATATATATAAGCTCACCGTGACTCCACAAGGCAGCAAAAAACTCCACACACTGGGCTTGTTTCCTGTGTGAGCCGCAGGGAGGGGCTTCTGTGAGAGTGAGCAGTGAGGGGGTGTGATGCCCTCCAGCCAATCAGGGACACTCAAACACGGCACACTGAAGCTGTCAGCTCACTGAGGAGGAGGGGGTGTGAAGCGTCATCTACAGTAGATGCTAGTCATCACTGTGATAAGATCTCCTGGACTTCCTGCCTGAATAGCAACAGGGTATGTGCTCAGCAAAGATTACACTTCACATTGCAAAGTTTTACAACATCATGTACAGCTCTATAAAGGTAATTTCATTTGGTTGGAGTTCTCCTTCAAGAAAAAAGAAAACAGACCTGAGATCTGATAAAAGCCGCTCACGTTGCAACTGACAACAGACAAAGATAATAATAAAGCAACCCAAATATATGCAAAGAAGAACTCCAACATCAGGTAGAAGAAATAAAAAGAATTGCTTTCCCACCAATAAGAACCATTTGTTTTAAAGGAAAGTCTTAATTCTGTGCTTCCTAGTTGAGCAGTTGCTCAGTACTACAACTCCCAGCATGTATTGTTTTCTCTCAACTCTTCATCAAAACCCTTTCACCTTGCCCATTCCCCTCCCACTGTATTCCTCCCCACCCAGAGCTGCTGCAGAACATGTAATTTCACAGCAGACTATCCCACAGTTAGGTTGCACCTGCTGTATTCATTTCCTGTCTGCTTCTCTGCCTGTGGCATTGTTCTGCACAAGGCAGCATGCTCGTAACCCCACCTCTTTCTTTCTATAGGTCCCAAGATAAATATGTATCTGACCGTAATATGGTGATGCAGCTGTAGGGGCTGGTCAGAGGTGATGATGTCAGTCAAGGGGTGGGGCTAAAGCTCAGTTCAAGGGGTACTCCGCCCCTAGACATCTTATTCCCTATCCAAAGGATAGGGGATAAGATGTCAGAACGCCGCGGTCCCACTGCTGGCGACCCCCCGGGATCGCCACTACGGCACTGCGCTATCATTACTGCACAGAGCGAGTTCACTCTGCAAGTAATGACAGGCGATACAGGGGATGGAGCAGCGTGATGTCATGACTCCGCCCCTCGTGACATCAAGGTCCGTCCCTTAATGCAAGTCTATGGCAGGGGGTGTGACGACCGCCACGCCCTCTCCCATAGACTTGTATTGAAAGGGGCGGGTCGTGACATCACGAGGGGTGTAGCCATGATGTAACGATGCTCCGGCCCCTGTATTGCTCGTCATTAGGGGAGCAGCGGGACCGCGGCGATCTGACATCTTATCCCCTTTCCTTTGGAGAGGGGATAAGATGTCTAGGGGCGGAGTACCCCTTTAAGATTCAGCCACTCCTGAAATGAGCATGATGCATTGTTTTCAGAAACAGGAAGGAGCAGGAGAAGTGGGGAAACAACACCACACTGACAATGAGAGGACTATACAACTTCCTGCCAGGACAGAGGGAGGAGCCGGGAGCTCCTGAGACAACACCACAATGACAATGAAAGGACTACACAACTTCCTGCCAGGACAGAGGGAGGAGCCGGGGAGCTCCTTAGATAACACCACACTGACAATGAGAGAACTACACAACTTTCAATCAGGAGAAAGAGAGGAGCCAGGGAGCTGCTGAGACAGCACAACACTAAAAATGAGAGGACTACACAACTTCCTGCCAGGACAGAGGGAGGAGCCAGGGAGCTGCTGAGACAGCACAACACTAAAAATGAGAGGACTACACAACTTACTGTCAGGAGAGAAGGAGGAGTCAGGAGGATGCTGAGAGAGCACCACACTGACAGTGAGAGGACTACACAATGTCCTGTCAGGAGAATTTAGTGGAAAGACATTTTGAAGCCAGTACAGTGAGTCATAACACTTAAAAAAAAGTGATATATCTTGGGGTGAAAGTCTTATTTAAATACAATTTTGTGATACCGGAGTGCCCCTTTAACCATTGTGCCAGTTTAGGTTTCTTGTCTGGAAATATCTTCCTAGTGTTTGAAAATGTCCGGGTGGGATTAAACGAGACGCTCCCTGTAGTTGTTTTCTGTTCTTCCTAATAGATGAGTCCTGAATAGAAGAAATGAAAACAAGGTTTTCTAAACTCTCAGACTTTTCTGTTGATTTCTTTTACTTGGACGAATGATCATCGGGGTCCGGCCACAACTTATTACTTGTTCATTCAGGCGCGGCAATGTCTATACTACTGATCGGCCCACCATCGAAAAGACGTCACATGAGGGAAAATCAATGTAGGGAGGGGATGGACCTGTCGGATCTCAGCTTTGTATTTTGGTCTATAATATTGACAGGATCTGCTGGGTCCCATCCAGTCCTGCATCTGCCAACACTAGTGGGCACCAAGACGTGGAATAGGCACCAGATCTCACTCTTCTGCCATGTTCTTTATGGCAAGAAAATCTCTTTTCTCATTGTAAACTACAAATGGTGAATATTCAACAAACAGGGCTGGTGCAGGGATTTTTGTCACCATAGGCAAAAGCTAATTTAGCCGCCCCTTGACTCTGCCCATTGGCTCACCCTATGACACGCCCCACCCTTACTACTGGGGTGACACACTGCAACAAGCCTCCTCCTCATGTAATCTTCCTACTACTGGGGTGACACACTGTAACAAACCTCCTCCTCATGTAATCTCCTTACTACTGGGGTGACACACTGCAACAAGCCTCCTCCTCATGTAATCTTCCTACTACTGGGGTGACACACTGTAACAAACCTCCTCCTCATGTAATCTCCTTACTACTGGGGTGACACACTGCAACAAGCCTCCTCCTCATGTAATCTTCCTACTACTGGGGTGACACACTGTAACAAACCTCCTCCTCATGTAATCTCCTTACTACTGGGGTGACACACTGTAACAAGCCTTCTCCTCATGTAATCTTCCTACTACTGGGGTGACACACTGTAACAAACCTCCTCCTCATGTAATCTCCTTACTACTGGGGTGACACACTGTAACAAACCTCCTCTTCATGTAATCTCCTTACTACTGGAGTGACACACTGTAACAAACCTCATTCTCATGTAATCTCCTTACTACTGGGGTGACACACTGTAACAAACTGCCTCCTCATGTAATCAGCTTACTACTGGGGTGACACACTGTAACAAACCTCCTCTTCATGTAATCTCCTTACTACTGGAGTGACACACTGTAACAAACCTCCTCCTCATGTAATCTCCTTACTACTGGGGTGACACACTGTAACAAACCTCCTCCTCATGTAATCTCCTTACTACTGGGGTAACACACTGTAACAAACCTCCTCCTCATGTAATCTCCTAACTACTGGGGTGACACACTGTAACAAACCTCCTCCTCATGTAATCTCCTTACTACTGGGGTGACACACTGTAACAAACCTCCTCTTCATGTAATCTCCTTACTACTGGAGTGACACACTGTAACAAACCTCCTCCTCATGTAATCTCCTTACTACTGGGGTGACACACTGTAACAAACCTCCTCTTCATGTAAGCTCCTTACTACTGGAGTGACACACTGTAACAAACCTCCTCCTCATGTAATCTCCTTACTACTGGGGTGACACACTGTAACAAACCTCCTCCTCATGTAATCTCCTTACTACTGGGGTAACACACTGTAACAAACCTCCTCCTCATGTAATCTCCTAACTACTGGGGTGACACACTGTAACAAACCTCCTCCTCATGTAATCTCCTTACTACTGGGGTGACACACTGTAACAAACCTCCTCTTCATGTAATCTCCTTACTACTGGAGTGACACACTGTAACAAACCTCCTCCTCATGTAATCTCCTTACTACTGGGATGACACACTGTAACAAACCTCCTCCTCATGTAATCTCCTTACTACTGGGGTGACACACTGTAACAAACCTCCTCCTCATGTAATCTCCTTACTACTTTGGTGACACACTGTAACAAACCTCCTCCTCATGTAATCTCCTTACTACTGGGGTGACACACTGTAACAAACCTCCTCCTCATGTAATTTCCTTACTACTGGGGTGACACACTGTAACAAACCTCCTCCTCATGTAATTTCCTTACTACTGGGGTGACACACTGTAACAAACCTCCTCCTCATGTAATCTCCTTACTACTGGGGTGACACACTGTAACAAACCTCCTCCTCATGCTGCTGGCTGAACAAGTGGTTTGGATGCTGGTTGTCTAACTTTCTTGTGGCAGGCAGAGCAGCGCCCCCCATCAAGAGGGCGCTCTAGGCGCCTGCCTATTTTGCCTATAGGAAGAGCCGACTCTGTCAATAAAGATAGACAAAGTAAAGCTTCTCATTCCGTCTTTCATAGTCACTGACCAAAGCTTCCGTCCTGTTGTGATGAGGCCCAACAGGCCAGAATGGATCGGTCTGTAGGTCGGAGTTCTCCTTGTCAGCAAAAACCTGAGTCTGAGTCTACAAACTCCTGGTGGGTGCGGAACAGACTAATAGGGCGGCCATGTAAATAGAACAGTTATGGAGGTCATTATGGAGTCATTATGGAGAACAGGTTATATAAACCTAAATGATACAAAACTCATGGAAAAGTATTCAGCAAAATGTTACATAATTCTCTAATTAACATACAAAAGTGCCCCAGAAATTGAAATGGTACTCCGGTAGAAAACTATTTTTTTAAATCAAATCAACTTTTTAAAATCAATCCGATTTGTAAATTACTTCAATTTAAAAATCTTAACCCTTCCAGTACTTATCAGCTGCTGCTCCACAGGAAGTTCTTTTATTTTTGTATTTCCTTTCTGTCTGACCACAGTGCTCTCTGCTGACACCTCTGTCCATGTCCGGAACTGTCCGGAACAGGAGAGGTTTGCTATGGGGATCTGTTCCTACTCTGGACGGTTCCTAAAATAGACAGAAATGTCAGCAGAGAACACTGTGGTCAGACTGGAAAGAACTACACAACTTCCTCTGAAGTATACAGCAGCTGATAAGTACTGGAAGGATTAGGATTTTAAAATAGAAGTAATTTACAAATCTGTTTAACTTTCTGGCACCAATTGATTAAAAAAAAAAAAAAAAAAATGTTTTCCACCAGAGTACCCCTTTAATTCTTTAGACTAAAACTATAGACACATCAGGTCATAGGAAGGTGGACGACAATGTAAAAAAACGTAGGCGCATAAACCCTTTCCATGGTCTGAAGTCTAGATATGATGTTTGGATAAACAAACTTATGCAGAGGATGTGCAACTTCCGGGAGCCATACAAATTTGGCTCCAAAATATCCCTTTTTTGTGGTCCAGTTTTCTGGAAATTACTGAAATCGGGACTGTTGGCCAAACATATCCTGATTAAAACATTTGCCCCTAGAATATGTTAAATTTTTGTTTTCTTTCCTCAGATGATGTCAGGAGATAATTCTAGATGGAAGATCCCTTTAAAAAAAATTCCTATAATGATCCGGTGTATAAACACTCTGCTGGGCAGGAACCCGCTTACCAGGTATGAAGAAAGAGATAGTCCATGCGGTCTTAAAGGTAAACTGTAGTGGCATATAACTTATCCCCTATTTGAAGGATAGGGGATAAGTTATAGATCATGGGGGGTCCGACTGCTTGGACCCCCCGCGATCTCCGCATGAAGGGAGCATTTCGTCCCCGTATGACTTGGCGGCTGACACGCCCCCTCCATGTATCTCTATGGGATATATGGGGGGGGGGCATGTTGGCTACCTTGTCATGCTGGGGACGGACACGCCCCCTTCCTGCGCACTGCCGGGGTCCCGTACAGGAGATCCTTCGGATAGGGGATAAGTTATATACCACTACAGTTTTTCTTTAATTGTAGTAAAATCAGCCATCACAGATCAGGTAAGACCAAAATAAGTCATGGGACGCGTTTCAGGTGTTGCCAACCTGATCCGTGATGGCTGATTTTACTACAATAAAGCATTGAGACCGTATGGTTCTGCGCTGGACTATGTCTTTCTTCAATGATCCAGTGTGCACCATATGGACCACCGGGGGTTGCCAAGTCTAGAAATACATGTGCCCTATTCGAGTATAAGGTTCACCATATGAGACCCACAATGGCTAGCTAGGAACGCCTTCAAAGAACATCTCTCGCCCTGGAGGACATCAGCCCTAGAGGGATCGGCATATGTATGCATTATATGGGCAACCCACTGATGGTAATGGACACCATGTTGTCTAAATACCTGGCTGTAGGTAACGGGACTTTTTGGTACCTTTCTGGACACCTACCCCCCAGGGAGAACATCCTCCACAAGATCCCATCTGCCACATCCCTGCTATAATAAGCTTTTTTTTAGGGGCACTTCTAACAAAAAAATACATAAAAAGAGGTCAATAATGATATAATGGGCTTATGGGACTAATCTGACCACTCAAAAATGGTTGGGTTTACTTTTCCCCCATGACAAAGTAAAAAAAACACACCTCTCCTGTGAAGACCCACCCGGGCAAAAAGAACTTTAGATTTTGCCAAAAAGCGCCATGGTCTTATCTACAAAAAGTCATGTAGGAATGTTTTTGCATATTTTTAGATCACCCTCTTCCCCAATGTGACGGTGGAAATGCCTCTTATCCACGTTCCCTTCCTTTTCTACGTCTTATTCCGGGCAGACTCACGTCTCCTTTCTCAGCCACCAAACCCGGCAGGTTCTAGCGAGGGAGGTTGCTCGTGACTCTCTCTCTGATATTCGGGATCCCGAGGGAGCGTTCTTTGTACGCTAATCATTAACAAAAGAAAAGACTAATTCCAATTAAAGAGGTTAATGGTAATGTGACCCGCGGTCTATTCCGATGAAAGAAGCTCAAGTCAAGTTTTTGGATGTTCAAGACTCTTGGATGGTGGAATATAGTAATTACTCTGGTGTTCTGGCCGTCTGTCAGGGATTTAGGAATACACAATGCATTGTGGTTGTTTGAATAAAGAATGAGCTTATTGTCCTGAACTGACTGCAGGTCAGGAGTAGACTTTCCCTATTGTCTATCTAACTTTACTGAATTTACATTTCAATTTTAGTAAAAGAGACTTAAAAGAAAAAGAAAAAAAGATTTTTTTTCTTCTTATTAGATCCTATTTGGTACATTAGTGTAATGA
Source organism: Hyla sarda (assembly GCF_029499605.1). NCBI lineage: Eukaryota > Metazoa > Chordata > Amphibia > Anura > Hylidae > Hyla > Hyla sarda. The sequence goes on along the minus strand of NC_079198.1, from coordinate 137,542,234 downwards.
CCAGAAGGTGAGGGTCCACTGTGCCACCTACACTTGGGGTCACTCCTGAGGGTGTTGTCTAAGCGGTCCCCTGATTTTCACACTTTAACCCTCCTATGAGGACCTAAACTTTGCTGCAGGGGGCCATCAGGGCACTATCTCTAGGAGTGGTCCTGATATATAGGTGGCAGCTGGCCTTAAGGCCAAGAGACATCAGTGCAAGACACGGAGGGGTCAGGAAGGAGAGACCTCAAGAGTAGTTGAGGAGGCAGGACTTTGGGCAGGGCCCAACATTTTCTTGCATCCCCCTTCAAACAGGGCAGAGGGGGGAGGCTCCTGCTTCAGGCAGTTGTTTTTTTACAGCCAGACACAAAACAGCAAGGAAGATCCTGGAATACAGAGAAGATTTCTTTATATATTTCTTAGAAAATCTGAGAAAGACAAGTAGATGACAGAAAAGTAGGAGATTAAAGGGGTTCTCCACCATAAGGTGATTTTAGTACGTACCTGGCAGACAGTAATGGACATGCTTAGGAAGAATCTGCGCTTGTCTTGGGGATAAATGGCTATGTTGAGACATTACCATAACACTGTGGCTGTAGCTTTTTGTGAACTGGTATTTCCTGTTTGAGTTTTCTTTTTTTGCCTACAAATCCCTTAATTCCATTTTCCTCCCTCCCGCACATCAGCCACCCCACCCATTGAAACATACATGAGCTGCATCCATTCAAAAGACCTTTGGTTTTCAATCAGGGTGCCCACAGCTGTTGTATTAGTTGCAGATTGATCTCTCTCCCACCAAGCGATCGCTCCACCCATTGAAGCAGACAGGCTCCCTGTCATCAGCTGACTAGTGATGTCAGGTCTCCACCACATTGCAACCTGGGAAAAATCTGACAACAGTCATTTTGTATGCTGGTAAAAATAAATATTGGGGTGAAAATCACAGAAGAATTGTGAGAAAACCGACACACACAGGTACCGACACTATATTATGAACTACACGAACTTTACAGCCCCTGTAGCATAGTCAAATAAAACAAATTCTTGGAATACCCCATTAAGTGGAAAGAGTTGATATGATTTCTTTATGAATTTTTATAAGTTTTTACATTTTTTTTGCGTTCAGTTGTAAAGCATATTTTAAACCCACATGTGAATGTTCATAGATATATACAGTATACATAGTCCTGGTTAGTCCCATCCTCACTAACTAACACCTGACTCACTAAGGGGTTGGCCGAAGGGTTAGGTAGAAAGGTGGAAAGAGAAATAAACCAGGCCATTCTTATAAATAAATAAATAAATGAATATACAAGTAACAGCATTGTAATGGGGAACCCAGCCTGTTCTTTGCTATGAGATTAATCACTCAATCTTAAATCAATCACAAAGTTTGACATTCCCTTTGTTATTTAACTTTATTCATTGGAAAAAAAATTTGGAAAAAGAATTTACCCACTTCCAGATTTGATTTGCACAAATTTTCTGAATAATTTTTTTCTCCAGACCAGAAATTTATTTTAAGCTCTTTACTATTTCACTAAAATCTTGGTGGCCTTGATGCAACCTCAGTTCTATTAATCATTATACAACTACAAATCATATTGTTAGTTTTGAATTAAAAAAAAAAGTGCACTGCACACATTTTCTGAATCAATGCTTACTCATATCCAGAAATGTAACTTAAGTACTTTATCATTCCACTAAAATATTGGTGGGGTAGAAAGGCCATAGGGGCCCAAATAGGAACAAGGGCCTGGAGATAACCTCAGTTATTTTATCCATTATACATCTTCAAATCTAAATGTTAATTTTGAATTAAAAAATATTTTCACAAATTTTCTAAATACATTTTTACTTTTGTCCAGAAATGTAACTTGAACTCTGTAACATATGTCTCCAACCATCATGTTCCATTATAATACTGGTGGGGTAGAAGGGCCATGGGGGCTCCATCGGAAACAAGAGCCTGGATGCAACCTCAGGTATCTTATCCATTATACATCTACAAATAAAATTGTTAGTTTTGAAACAGAAAATCTGCACAAATTTTCTGAATCAATTTTTACTCATGTCCACTAGTGTAACATGATATTTGTATTAAGTTTCCTTAACCATCATGTTCCAAAGGCCACAGGGGCCATATCGGAAAGGAAAGTCTGGAGGCAACCTCAGTTATATTATCTGTTACACATCTACAAATCAATACGTTAGTTTTGAATCAAAACATTTTCACAAATCTTCTGAACCAATTCTTAGTCACGTCTGAAAACGTAACTTAAGTTCTATACCAGGTTTCCCCAAACATCATGTTACAAGGGCCATAGGGGCCACATTGGGAACTACAGCCTGGATACAACCTCAGTTATAGTATCCATTATACTTCTATAAATCGAATTGTTAATTTAGAATCTAAAAATTGTTAAAAAACAAATCCTTCAAATGAAGCCGCCAAGTCTTCCCCGGTTTAATTCAGTCCTCGGTTTTCATTCAGTCGAGTCTTCCAAAAACTTCCCAGTTCTGACCGGCGTGGACTTAATTTAGTAACATTTTTATCTCATCTCTACGGTTTGCAAAATGATGAAAGTAAAAAGAATTTCTTTTTAGAAAAAAAAAAGTCAACTGTGTTCTAGGCGGCTGCCTTAATTTATGTCATGTACCGAAAAGTGGAATGTCCTGCCAGAAGCAGATATGAATAATCGCTCCGTCTTACGCGGCGCTATCTCTCTCATCTGGGTTATGATTTTTATGTGCAGTTTTCAGAAATAATTTACTCAGCCATGTGTCAATACCGTCAGCAATAACAGCCATTTAATTGTTTTTTATGTCAGCGAGAGCTGAAATATCTTAAGTTAAAGATAACCCCTTCTTTGTCCCTCTCGTGGATCGGTAATAAACTTCGTAGCCGAGCCCAACGAGACAGCCTTAATGGGTCGCGTTTTCATTCAATGCTTATAACCATTTTTCGCAGGGTTGAGATATCGATCCCGCAATCTAATAAGTCAAGATACAGGCGGTTGCAAAAAAACATATAAATAAAATATAAAAAATGATTTACTTTTTTTGAAAGGGGCGAGAATCTGAAGCCAACACGTGTCATTTTTGGAACAATAGATGTCCATTAAAGGGGTACTCTGGTGGAAAACATTTTTTTTTTATCAACTGGTGGCAGAAAGTTAAACATATTTGTAAATTGCTTCTGTCAAGATTGGCTGCTGGTTAGACCTTAAAATGTGAGTGACTGCCGCTGTATACTGCTGAGTGTTGGCACAAGAAATACACACCAGACAAAAAGTTGGAATAAAACTCCTTCTCAGCAGAAGGCTAAGGAGCAGTCCCAAGGAGTTCTGTTTATTCTACTGAAGTACATTGGTTTTTACAGTTGACAAAAAGGGGAGGTTAGTTATCATGTCAAAATCATCATGTTATATTTTGATTGGTTATTTGAGTATTGAGTCGGTATATATTAGCATTTCAAGCATTCATTTGTTTCTTAACCATAGGTCACTTATGTTGCCATTCCCCTATTCTACCAGAAAATTCTGGATGTCTCCGTCCTTCTGCACAGTCTATCTTTCTTCAGATGTGTTGTCTCTAACTTCCAACTTCTTCCTTAACTTACATCTTTTGGCCTCAATCCCAAGGTCTTCATCTTAGTCACAAGCAAATAGCAAGCTGATATGTCTCATAAGGAAAATAATGTTTTTCTGGAGCATATTAGCATATATATCTAGTTATATATATATATATATATATATATATATATATATATATATATCAGTAATCTCCTTCCAGTACTTATCAGCTGCTGTATGCCGCACAGGAACTACCCAAACAAGCCACTCCATACATGACCTTACAATCAAGACACTGAGAGGGAATTTCAAAAACACACAAGGGAGAAAGACATTTGAAGCTAAAATTATACTATTTTTTTTTATTGCAAAAACAGAGGACTCAATGTGGATTTGAGCTTCTTATTGCATTATCAAAACTTCTTATAACCCGTGCTGGATTGTCTTCTCTTTTGCATCTCTATGCCCTGCTTAAAGGGGTACTCCGCTGCTCAGCATTTGGAACAAACTGTTCTGAACGCTGAAGCCGGCGACGGGAGCTCGTCACGTCATAGCCCCGCCCATAATGATGCCATGCCCCACCCCCTCAATGCAAGTCTATGGGAGGGGGCGTGACGGCTGTCACGCCCCGTCCCATAGACTTGCATTGAGGGGGCTGGGTGTGACGTCATGAGGGGCAGGGCTATGATGTCATGAGCTCCTGGCGCCAGATCTGGCGTTCGGGACAGTTTGTTCCAAATGCTGAGCAGCGGAGTACCCCTTTAAGCTCTATCATTCCTAAGAAAACTCCTACATAGTACATAGTATAGCTATGTATGTATAATTGCCATATTTACTCATTAGTTAATAAATAATCCACTTTTTATATAAATGCCTGGCATGATCATTTCTCCATCGTAGATAAGAAATGTTTTCTTGATTCGGACATTTCTAACATCTGGACGACGCTCATGCTGGATCTGAGGAGGATGAATCGCCGCATTGTACCAGGATTGCGCCAGTGCGTTTTATTTATAAATACGTTTTTTTCTCTTCAGACGAGCGGCTGATATAGAGCTTCATCTACAATGTGACAGAACAGCAGGGGAACATACGACCCCCCGGTTGACATATGAGGCTTTTACTTCCCCGGGACAAGTTTGAGTGGCGATAGATATAAAGTGACATTACACTGGACGTTTTGATATATGGGGGAACGGTCACATCCTTCAGATTACATAAAGTGAGCGGCGCAATCTATCAGGCTGGATGGGAGACGCGGACACGCTCCTCAGCTACACTATCCGAATTAAACTGAGCAGTAAACGCGCTGGACTGCCGCCAGGTCTTACCGGCAGGCATTGTCATTAAATTAAAGGGGTTGTCCGCCTTGAACAATCCCTTTTCGTTAAAAGGGTCCCATGAGGATAAAGTGATGACATAGTGTCCCGCTGCGGAGAACTCGTGATTAGCTGTAGAATGTGTTACATCACGGCATAGAGTGATTTCCCTATAGCACCGCCACTGGTGAAATGAGGCATTACACTGTTCATTTTGAAATCAATACATTGTCCTTGTGATGTATGGTCAGGTTGGGTCCTCCAAAGTAAGAGCTGCTATTTGTAGCTGCTCCCCGCTCTAGTTAATAGTTCAGGTCCCTAGATTAGGGTTAATTAATTGTCTATGAGATGTATAAAGGGAACCTGCAGAAAAACAAGTACTGTGTCCTAGAAATCTATCTCATATCTATCTATCTCATATCTATCTATCTATCTCATATCTATCTATCATCTATCTCATATCTATCTATCTATCTATCTATCTATCATCTATCTATCTCATATCTATCTACCTCATATCCATCTATCTATCTCTCTATCTATCTATCTATCTATCTATCTATCATCTATCTGTCTATCTCATATCTATTTATCTATCTATCTATCTCATATCTATCTATCTCATATCTATCTATCATCTATCTACCTATCTTATATTTATCTATATATTTAATATCTATCTATCATCTCATATCTATCATCTACCTACACATCATCTATCTATCTATCTATCCATCCATCCATCCATCCATCTATCTATCTATCTATCTATCTATCTATCTATCTATCTATCTAATATGTATCTCATATCTATCTAGCTATCTATCATCTATCTATCTCATATCTATCTATCTATCTCATATCTATCTATCTAATATCTATCTCATATCGATCTATCTATATATCATCTATCTGTCTATCTATCTAATATCTATCTACCTATCTATCCGTCTATCTATCCAGAAAGTTAAACAGATCTGTAAATTTCTTCTATATAAAAATCCTAATCCTTCAAGTACTTATCAGCTGCTGTATGCTCCACAGGAAGTTCTTTCCTTTTTGAATTTCATTTCTGTCTGACCACACTGCTCTCTGCTGTCACCTCTGTCAATGTCAGGAATTGTCCAGAGCAGGAGAGGTTTGCTATGGGGATTTGCTCCTGCTCTGGACAGTTCCTGACATGGACAGTGGTACCCCCGGAGTACTTCTTTAAAAGTTCTCAGTTGGCTTTTTCTTTTCTGCACATTTTAGAATTCTCCATCCTCCTCTTTTTGTTCCACCCTGGAGATGTTCTTCTCAGCTTTATTCCAGTTTCCTCCCTATAGCTGAACCATACAAATCAATGATCCGTCCATGGAGCGCTCTGCCCGTACGCTCGTAATGATCTCTGATTTGTTCCATCTCTGACCATTATCCCTTCTCCTCCAGCCTAGAGATAAGTAATGTTCTAAGTCTCCATATAAATATGCGTCACATCGGCAGCCGTAATGTGTACGCAGCCAGAAAGCTGATTCTGCCGCAGTGCTTTCCCAAACAGGGCGCCTCCAGCTGTTGCAGAACTACAAGTCCCAGCATGCCCAACAAGAACCACATACAGGAAAGCGAGCGGGAGGAGCGATCTTCGTGTCGCCCTCAACTCTCATAGTGAGCAGAGGAGTCAGCGCGGCCTGTGAGTAGGGTCGCCACCTGGCCAGTATTTTACCGACGCAGCCCGTATTTTGGCCACCCGGACGGTATTTTTACATTAAAAAAAAACATCAATGCAATGACCGGTATTTATCCAACCAATCCTCAAACTCCCTGAATGTTGCGCCATAACCTATACCAGTGATTCCCAACCAGAGGTGCCTCCAGCTGTTGCAAAACTCAACTTCCAGCATGCCCGGACAGCCATTGGCTGTCCGGGCATGCTGGGAGTTGTAGTTTTGCAACAGCTTAAGGCGCTCTGGTTGGGAAACACTGGTATACTGCTGGGAGTTTTAGTTTTGCAACAGCTGGAGGAACCCCGGGTTGGGAAACACTGACCCATACTATATACTACTATATAGTCAACATGCTGGGAGTTGTAGTTTTGCAACAGCTGGAGGCACCCCTGGTTGGGAAACGCTGACCTATACAATATACTACTATATAGTCCAACATGCTGGGAGTTGTCATTTTGCAACAGCTGGAGGCACCCCTGGTTGGGAAACACTGACCTATACTATATACTACAATATAGTCCAACATGCTGGGAGTTGTAGTTTTGGAACAGCTGGAGGCACCCCTGGTTGGGAAACACTGACCTATACTATATACTACTATATAGTCCAACATGCTGGGAGTAGTAGTTTTGCAACAGCTGGAGGCACCCCTGGTTGGGAAACACTGACCTATACTATATACTACTATATATATAGTCCAACATGCTGGGAGTTGTAGTTTTGCAACAGCTGGAGGCACTCCTGGTTGGGAAACACTGACCTATACTATATACTACTATATATATAGTCCAACATGCTGGGAGTTGTAGTTTCATTTGCGGCCGCTGCGGAGCCACAGGGCAGAGCTTTATCAGGGCATGCTGGGAGTTGTAGTTAGTAACTAACTGCAACTCCTGATTTTAATATAAAAAAAAGTGATTAAAAAGTCACATCGAAACAAAAAAGGTAATGTTAAAAAAAACTACAGATCAAGGTGCAAAAAATGATCCTCATACAGGCCCATATAAGATAAAATAAAAAAGTTATAGGACAAAATTTTCCCCATATATGTGTATCCTGTGATGTCGCGCATATATAATTAATTATGCAAATGAACATGGATATTTTTTTGCAAGAAAGGTGGCGACCCTACCTGTGAGTGACCACACTGACTTACCACTCCAGGAAGTATCAGTTAAAGGGGTTATCCAGGAAAAAAAAACTTTTATATATATATATTTCAACTGGCTCCAGAAAGTTAAACAGATTTGTAAATTACTTCTATTAAAAAATCTTAATCCTTTCAGTACTTATGAGCTTCTGAAGTTAAGGTTGTTCTTTTCTGTCTAAGTGCTCTCTGATGACACGTGTCTCGGGAACCGCCCAGTTTAGAAGAGGTTTGCTATGGGGATTTGCTTCTAAACTGGGTGGTTCCCGAGACACGTGTCATCAGAGAGCACTTAGACAGAAAAGAACAACCTTAACTTCAGAAGCTCATAAGTACTGAAAGGATTAAGATTTTTTAATAGAAGTAATTTACAAATCTGTTTAACTTTCTGGAGCCAGTTGGTAAATAAAAGAAAGTTTTTTCCTGGATAACCCTTTTAAAGTGAAAGTGAAAGCGGTGCCCTGGACTGAGCACTACTTTCATTAAAGGGGTACTCCGGTGGAAAACTTTTTTTTTTTTTAAATCAACTGGCGCCAGAAAGTTAAAAAAGATTTGTATATTACTTCTATTAAAAAATCTTAATCCTTTTAGTACTTTTTAGCAGCTGTATACTACAGAGGAAATTATTTACTTTTTTAATTCATTTTTTGTCTTGTTCGCAGTGCTCTCTGCTGACACCTCTGTTCGTGTCAGGAACTGGCCAGAGTAGGTTTGCTATGGGGATTTTCTCCTGCTCTGGACAGTTCCTGATACGGGCATCAGGTGTCAGCAGAGAGCACTGTGGCCAAGACAAAAGAGAAAATAAAAAAATAAAGATTTTCCTCTGTAGCGAACAGCTGCTAAAATGTACTGAAAGGATTAAGATTTTTTAATAGAAATCATTCACAAATCTGTTTAACCTTCTGGCACCAGTTCTTTAAAAAAAAAAAAAAAAAAGTTTTCCACCGGAGTACCCCATTAAAGGTGAAGTACCATGGGGAAAAACCTATTCCCTATCCTAAGGATAGGGAACAAGTTTTAGATTGCGGAGGGTCCGACCGATGGGACCCCCCGCTATCTCCTAAACGGCGCTCCGACTCTCCCTGGATTATATCTCTATGGGTGAGCCATTCGGCTATCTTGGCCTCTCCAATAGAGATATATACAGGGGTTGTGGCATCATCAGCTTCAATCGGATCGCAGGGGGTCCCAGCAGTCGGACCCCTGCAATCTAAGACTTATCCCCTATGATATATCTCCTTTTACACCCCTGCATCCAGAGGGGCTGTAAAAACAAAACATTTTACCCCTAAAAAGTTGCCACCCTAGGCACTGGACCACGACCACGCCCCAGCTATTCCTATTTGGCACTGGTGAAACCACATGGAAGGGTTAAAGGGGTACTCCGGTTGGAAAAAAAAATTGTGCCAGAAAGTTAAACAGATTTGTAAATGACTTCTATAAAAAAAAAATTTCTTTACCCTTCCAGTACTTTTTAGCAGCTGTATGCTACAGAGGAAAATTTTTTCTTTTTGAATTTCTTTTTTGTCTTGTCCACAGTGCTCTCTGCTGACACCTGATGTCCGTGTCAGGAACTGTCCAGAGCAGCACAGGTTTGCTATGGGGATTTTCTCCTGCTCTGGACCGTTCCTGATACGGGCATCAGGTGTCAGCAGAGAGCACTGGGGACAAGACAAAAAAGAAATTCAAAAAGAAAAGAATTTCCTCGGTAGCATACAGCTGCTAAAAAGTACTGAAAGGATTCAGATTTTTTAATAGAAGTCATTTACAAATCTGTTTAACTTTCTGGCACCAGTTGAGTAAAAAAATAAAAAATTAATAAAAAAAAAAAACTTTTCCACCGGAGTACCCCTTTAAAGGGGTTATCCAGGAAAAAACTTTTATATATATATATCCACTGGCTCCAGAAAGTTAGATAGATTTGTAAATTACTTCTATAAAAAAATCTTAATCCTTTCAGTACTTATGAGCTGCTGAAGTTGGGTTGTTTTTTTCTCTCCAAGTGCTCTCTGATGACACGTGTCTCGGGAACTGTCCAGAGTAGAAGCAAATCCCCATAGAAAACCTCTTCTACTCTGTGCAGTTCCCAAGACAAGCAGAGATGTCAGCAGAGAGCACTGTTGCCAGACAGAAAAGAACAACTCAACTTCAGCAGCTGATAATTATTGGAAGGATTAAGATTTTTTAATAGAAGTAATTTACAAATCTGTTTAACTTTCTGGAGCCAGTTGAACTTTCTGGAGCCATTTTTTTTCCTGGAATACCCCTTTAATACCATGTGTCATCCTGTATTTCCTAATGAACTTGAATTATTCTAAGAAAATGTCAAATCATCAACGTTTTTCCGTCCCCCCCGTATCGGAATATTCTAATACAATTCTATTACCTCTCAGGCTGCATGACATCTGACAGGGGGGGGGGGGGGGGGGGGGGATCCGACGCTATTTGTGGGTGAGTGAGTTGCCGTTTGCTGCGGTGAAAAAAAATTATAAGACCTGTCACAGGAACATTGGTATCATGTCAAGGATGAGCCGCGCAAATGTCAGCACACTCGGCTCGGCGGCACAACGCGGTGCTACCTAACACACAAAAAAAAATAAAACAAGCAAAAGAATGTACAAATAGCTTGTTAGATGGATACGTGTTACCTACACAACCGTACGCTCGCATACAAACTACGCATTAGCTTAAAAGACGTATGAAATCTGGAGAAACGAGGAGGACGCGGGGGGGGGAGAAAAAAAGCGAATTTTTACGGCTTTGCTGCTGCTTAAATATTCAAGGGAGATAAAAGGACGCGCATTAAGCATGCTGAGGAGAGAAGCTGCGTCCTTAAACAAAACGGGAGAAAATTGGCGAAAGAAGTGCGTCCCCATACATCATCGCCGGCCGATCCCGCTATAGAGGCAGAGATATAATAAAGATGGCGACATGTAAATGCCAATGTTTCCCAACCAAGGTGGCTACCACTGTTGCAAAACTACAACTCCCAGCATGCCCGGACAGCCAATGGCTGTCCGGGCATGCTGGGAGTTGTAGTTTTGCAACAGCTGGAGGCACACTGGTTGAGAAACACTTTTCAACCCAGGGGTTTTAGAAACCAAGGTGCCTCCAGCTGTTGCAAAACTACAACTCCCAGCATACCCGGAGAGCCGTTGGCTGACGGAGCATGCTGGGAGTTGTAGTTTTGCAACAGCTGGAGGCACACTGGTTGAGAAACACTTTTCAACCCAGGGGTTTTAGAAACCAAGGTGCCTCCAGCTGTTGCAAAACTACAACTCCCAGCATACCCGGAGAGCCGTTGGCTGTCCGGGCATGCTGGGAGTTGTAGTTTTGCAACAGCTGGAGGCACACTGGTTGAGAAACACTTTTCAACCCAGGGGTTTTAGAAACCAGGGTGCCTCCAGCTGTTGCAAAACTACAACTCCCAGCATACCCGGAGAGCAGTTGGCTGTCCAGGCATGGTGGGAGTTGTAGTTTTGCAACAGCTGGAGGCACACTGGTTGAGAAACACTTTTCAACCCAGGGGTTTTAGAAACCAGGGTGCCTCCAGCTGTTGCAAAACTACAACTCCCAGCATACCCGGAGAGCCGTTGGCTGTCGGGGCATGCTGGGAGTTGTAATTTTGCAACAGCTGGAGGCACACTGGTAGAGAAACACTTTTCAACCCAGGGGTTTTAGAAACCAGGGTGCCTCCAGCTGTTGCAAAACTACAACTTCCAGCATACCCGGAGAGCTGTTGGCTGTCCGGGCATGCTGGGAGTTATAGTTTTGCAACAGCTGGAGGCACACTGGTTGAGAAACACTTTTCAACCCAGGGGTTTTAGAAACCAGGGTGCCTCCAGCTGTTGCAAAACTACAACTCCCAGCATACCCGGAGAGCCGTTGGCTGTCCGGGCATGCTGAGAGTTGGAGTTTTGCAACAGCTGGAGGTGCACTGGTTGGTAAAAACACTTCTCAACCCAGAGGTTTTCCAACCAGGGTGACTCCAGCTGTAGCCAAACTACAACTCTGCAGAAAGATAAATATCTACATTAAAGGGGTACTCCGGTGGGGGGGAAAAATTCATTCTGATCATCTGTGCCAGAAAGTTATACAGATTTGTAATTTACTTCTATATCAAAATCTTAATCCTTCCAGTACTTATCAGCTGCTGTATGCTCCACAGGAAGTTGTGTAGTTCTTTCCAGTCTGACCACAGTGCTCTCTGCTGACACCTCTGTCCGTGTCAGGAACTGTCCAGAGCAGGAGAGGTTTGCTATGGGGATTTTCTCCTGCTCTGGACAGTTCCTGGCACTGTGGTCAGACTGGAAAGAACTACACAACTTCCTGTGGAGCATACAGAAGTTGATAAGTACTGGGAAGAATTAAGATTTTTTAATAGAAGTAATTTACAAATTTTTATAACTTACTGGCACTGGTTGATTTGGAAAAAAAAAAATATTTCCACCGGAAAACCCCTTTAAAAGTTATTAAAGGGGTTATTGAGGAAAAAAAAATTTTTTTTTTAAATATATATCAACTGGCTCCAGAAAGTTAAACAGATTTGTAAATTACTTCTATTAAAAAAAAATCTTAATCCTTTCAGTACTTATGAGCTTCTAAAGTTGAGTTGTTCTTTTCTAAGTGCTCTCTGATGACACGTGTCTCGGGAACTGTCCAGAGTAGAAGCAAATCCCCATAGAAAACCTCTTCTACTCTGTGCAGTTCCCGAGACAAGCAGAGATGTCAGCAGAGAGCACTGTTGCCAGACAGAAAACAACAACTCAACTTCAGCAGCTGATAATTATTGGAAGGATTACGATTTTTTAATAGACGTAATTTACAAATCTGTTTAACTTTCCGGAGCCAGTTGATGTATAGGGAATAAAGGGGAATACCCCTTTAATCATGGCAATGATCCTTATCCAATTGGCCAGCTGTATAGATACACACATATATATATATATATATATATATATATATATATATATATATATATATATAATATTTTTACTTTATTTTTAAGAAATATATTATTATTATTATTTTAAACAAATTCCACAAGTTCATTATTCCGAAAAATCTCAAGTCCTTGCAACATTTAAAGGAAGATGTTCCCGCTCTACGTTGGGATCTTCCGCCAGCGCCACATTGCACCTTCTTCTCACTTTCGCATCCTCCATCCTCTGCTTCTTCACAATGAAGACTTGATATATAACTTAATTCCTTTTAAATTGACTCTGTTCTTTGACCCCGGCAGCTTTTCAGGTCATTGAGACTCGGTTGTGCAGACCTCGGTGAAGGTCTTCGGGGCTTCCGGCGCAGTCTGAATCCCATTAATTTTCTTAGGGTAAAACTACATTAGAATTTTAAAAATCCAGCCCCGGTGTCTGAATATTTCCAGACGTAGATACTAAGAATAGGCACTTGGAGATGCACAGCTGTAATTCTTCAGAGGGCGGTATATTTCATTATTTTATTATTTTTTTACGCCATATGTTGAGTCTTTCGACAGGAAGAGATGTCTCTCTCATGTGCCAATCACTCGGGCTGACGATACTCCTCATCTGCTTATTATGAATTATTGTAAATGGGAATGAAGATTAATAAGAAGCTCAGAAATCCTGTAGAAAAGGTCATTTAGTCTTTATATATATATATATATATATATATATATATATATATATATATATATATATACCTAGGCAAAAGCTAATTTTTCCGCCCCCTTGACTTCTCCCGCTGATACGCCCTACATTACTTTTGGGGTGACACACTGTAACAAACCTCCTCCTCATGTAATCTCCATACTACTGGGATGACACACTGTAACAAACCTCCTCCTCATGTAATCTCCATACTACTGGGGTGACACACTGTAACAAACCTCCTCCTCATGTAATCTCCTTACTACTGGGGTGACACACTGTAACAAACCTCCTCCTCATGTAATCTCCTTACTGCTGGCGTGACACACTGTAACAAATCTTCTCCTCATGTAATCTCCATACTACTGGGGTAACACACTGTAACAAACCTCCTCCTCATGTAATCTCCTTACTACTGGGGTGACACACTGTAACAAACCTCCTCCTCATGTAATCTCCTTACTGCTGGGGTGACACACTGTAACAAATCTTCTCCTCATGTAATCTCCTTACTGCTGGGGTGATACACTGTAACAAACCTCCTCCTCATGTAATCTCCTTACTACTGGGGTGACACACTGTAACAAACCCCCTCCTTGTGTAATCTCCTTACTACTGGGGTGACACACTGTAACAAACCCCCTCCTCATGTAATCTCCTTACTACTGGGTGACACACTGTAACAGACCTCCTCCTCATGTAATCTCTTTACTACTGGGATGATACACTGTAACAAACCTCCTCCTCATGTAATCTCCTTACTACTGGGGTGACACACTGTAACAAACCTCCTCCTCATGTAATCTCCTTACTAATGGGGTGACACACTGTAACAAACTTCCTCCTCATGTAATCTCCTTACTACTGGGGTGACACACTGTAACAAACCTCCTCCTCATGTAATCTGCTTACTACTGGGGTGACACACTGTAACAAACCTCCTCCTCATGTAATCTCCTTACTACTGGGGTGACACACTGTAACTAACCTCCTCCTCATGTAATCTCCTTACTACTGGGGTGACACACTGTAACAAACCTCCTCCTCATGTAATCTCCTTACTACTGGGGTGACACACTGTAACAAACCTCCTCCTCATGTAATCTTCTTACTACTGGGGTGACACACTGTAACAAACCTCCTCCTCATGTAATCTCCTTACTACTGGGGTGACAGTTTTGCAGCTGTCAGGACCTGGCGAAATAACTTTCTTGCGGGGGGGGGGGGGCAAAACTGCTCCCCATCAAGAGGGCGCTCTAGGCGGATGCCTATTTTGCCTATGGGTGGAGTTGGCCCTGAATGACAATGGGAATGATGAATAATTGTCCTATAATCCAACACTTTATTGTCTGGATTTATCAGAGTCTCTCTAGTATAGTAATGGGGGAAGAAGAAGAAGTTGGGACCCAAAGATTTGGGGTCAACAAGGGTCAACAAGCTGTTCAGTTGTGGTCCGACCCGCTGGGACCCCCACTGATCCTATATACAGGGCCATAAAAGAAGCACACCATGCATGCTCGGCCACCACTCCATTGTTTGTCTATGGGGCCACCAAATTTTGTGCTTGGAATTTCAATGGCCCCATAGAGAATGGATTAATGGAGCGTGATCATGATCAGCGGGGGTCCCAACAATCAGACTTACATAGATCGTTTAGTTATCCCTTATTTGAGTGGTTCCCAATCAGTGTGCCTCCAGCTGTTGTAAAACTACAACTTCCAGCATGCCCAGACAGCCAGACATCAGCTGGATCCCTATTTCTAGAGTGGTGCGGTGGTCAGTAACCTAGCCAATGAGCTGTCAACAAAGAAAGGAAAGAAGACGGAATATATAAATAAGGAGGCAAAATTCATAAATGAATGTATTTGAAAATAGGTTTAACTTGGCGTGCACTACATGTTTAAGGTTAGCTGTAAATGCCCCTTTAAAGGGGTACTCCGGTGAAATTTTTATTTTTTATTTTTTTTAATCAACTGGTGCCAGAAAGTTAAACAGATTTGTCAATTACTTCTATTAAAAAGTCTTAATCCTTACAGTACTTAACAACTGCTATTGCTCCACAGGAAGTTCCTTTTTTTTTTTCTGTCTGACCACAGTAATCTCTGCTGACACCTCTGTCCATGTCAAGAACTGTCCAGAGCAGGAGTAAATCCCCATAGCAAACCTCTCCTGTTCTGGACAGTTCCTGACATGGACAGAGGTTTCAGCAGAGAGCACTGTGGTCAGACAGAAAGGAGATTCTAAAATAAAAGAAAGAGCATACAGCAGATGATAAGTACTGGAAGGATTAAGATTTTTAAATAGAAGTAATTTACGAATCTGTTTAACTTTCTGGCACCAGTTGATTTAAAAAAAAAAGACAATTCCCAGTGGAGTACCCCTTTAAGGGGGTACTCAATTTTTTTTGCCAAAAAAAAACAATTTTTTTTACAATCAACTTGTGCCGGAAAGTTAAACTAATTTGTAAATTACTTCTACAGTATGAACTATGTTACTATGTTACTTCCTGTGTAGCACACAGCAGCTGATAAGTACTGGAAGGATTAAGATTTTTATATAGAAGTCATTTACAAATTAGTTTAACTTTGTGGTACCAGCTGATTAGAAATAAATTATTTTCCACTGGAGTACCCCTTTAATGCAGTGTTTAGTCCGGAGCATCCCTTTAAGACTTATTCAAATTTAGCAGTACGTACAGTATGCATAAGATAAAGCAGAATGTTTGTCGCTTCATCTCCGGCCTTGTCATTATTCTAAGGTCAAGTTCAGTTTTATGTCAGGAAGTGGTTTTCTGAAGCTGGAAACAGATCACCCACTGTGATGTTTCTCTTATGCCCGATGTGATGCCAATTAACTAGACAGGGAAAAAACGAAAATAAAATCATAAAAAATTAAATAAAAAAAATAAGGATCCACATGAGTGATGATTTGTGATGTGTCAAAAAGTGATAATCTCAAGTTTATACCAAAAATTTGCAAACAGCACAGTCCTAAAAAAATATATATATATATATATATATATATATATATATATATATATATATAAATGCTGCATATTTTTTTACATGTATTAAAACTGTTAAAAGTCACCTAGATACGCCAAAAGCAACCTTGGGTCATAGCGACAAAAATAACTTTATCCTACATAAAGCGTTCCTGTAATTTCAGGAGACTCAGGATATGCTGTCCAGTGTATGTACTGTTTGAGAAGCAGAGCTATTTCTGGGGATTAAAAGGAATTTTTCAGCAGATTTCTGCTCTGCATGCTTCATCTATAATTTGCAGTTCTACCAGAACTGGTGGGAAGAGCTTCCTCCTCCCTCCTCCATAGACTTGTCTTGCAAACGCAGGACAAAGTTGAGATGATTTTTAGAATGGAATTCAGTCTTACAGGACAAAGGGGAGAGGAAAGAAGCTCAATAACAGGAGAAATGATTCTTTTCTTGGTGGATGTAAATAGGATTGTCGTATATTGATGTTACCTAAACACATGGAGAGGATGTAGGGTGTCACACTTGGGGTTTGTGATCTATCATTGCTCATTGACCATGGCAGCACCAGTCTTGGTTAACCAGTCCACCGGAGGACCATACAGTGGGAACAGTCCCTGGAGGTCCAGCAGAAGACAATCCCATTTGAACAGATGCCAATCACTTTTCACTACGGTCTATTGGTTATCAATTTCACAGAAACCTCATTGTGTCGGCCCCAAATTTTCTAAGGCTGCTACATCAAAGCTTTTGTCATTGATTGCGCCAAAATCAGGTGCATTTTTAAATGCCAACATTTATTAACTATATGCGCCAGAATTGTTACACTTTTACAAGTTTTAACGCCTTCTTGTGTTTTACAAAAAAGTTGTAAAACTTAATTAATTTACCATTCCTTGCAACCAAATTTGAAGCAAATTTTGGCACAAATCCTAGTCCTTGAGATGTTGTAGCTCTTAGTCTTTGATGGACCTGAGGAAGAAGATAGCAACCCCTATGGAATGCATCGTCTGTGTATATTTATTAAATATACACGGATGACATGTTTCGAATGTTGTTCCAACCTTCTTCCTCAGGTCCATCAAAGACTTAAAAAGAGTCAAATCCGAGTCCTTGAGAAGATTTAACTCTTTGTCTTTGATGGACCTGAGGAAGAAGGCTGCAACACCTTAGAAATGCGTTGTCCATGTATATTTATTTAATAAATAAATATATTTATTTTATGAGACGATTTATCTCTTCATCCAGATACCGTGGGGAGTGCTGACGATCGAGTCCTCAAGGTCCATCAACATTCCGGGTTTTTCAGTTACTCCATTGGAATTGAACAGGGAAACATTAAAGTCCTGGACTGCTGGTGGAGCTTTGAGGACTGGGTTGGGGAACCTTACAAAAAATTGAGGCATTCTAGTGAAGAAAGCCATGCGTCCACTCCCCCTACAATCGATCAGGCCTGGTGCAAGGATTTTTGCCACCCTAGCCAAGAGCTGATTTTGCCTCCCCTTGACCCCACCCATTGACTTCTTCTGATGTATGGAGACGCACAATGTCAGGATGTTGGGCGGACCCGACCTTAGTGATCTTGGAGGTGGAGCTGCGCTCCTCCAGCAGGCTGAAAAAAAATGCTGATTATTATAGTACGGATGGGGTAAGGGGTAGTGTGGCAAGGATTTGCATGATGGGCAGGTGCTTCGGAAGGTTGGGTGCTTCGAATGCTGGCTAACTTTATTGTAGCAGGCAGAGCGGCGCCTCCATCAAGAGGGCTTTCTAGGCGGCTGCCTATTTTGCCTAAAGGCAGAGCCGGCCCTGCAATAGATATAACAATATTTACAATAGACTCTAATATTATCCTGAGCCGGATAAGGTAATTTTTATCATTGAGTCTACCCGTAGAATTAGGTTAATTAAACCCGGCCAAAACAGGATTCCCCGAAGGCTCCGTCACATTTGCTGCTGTTGAGTAAACAGCAGATGTCTCCATTGTACAGCATCTGCCTTTCTCCTCCCACTTGCTGGAGCGCATTACTGTACATCAATAGGATAAGTATTTGTAATGAAGGCCTTTCAAGGAAAAAAAATAGGTTAATAGCATTGTTTATACGTGGAGCCGCCAGAACTGCAGTCATGTTACTCTTAAGGC
Organism: Hyla sarda; assembly: GCF_029499605.1. Lineage (NCBI taxonomy): Eukaryota > Metazoa > Chordata > Amphibia > Anura > Hylidae > Hyla > Hyla sarda. The sequence continues at coordinate 137,523,748 of NC_079198.1, read as the reverse complement.
AGGAACACCATTAACTGTATTACACGCTTCGCACGCTTCCGCCGAGAGAGATCGCCGGGAAAAAAAAAAGATGCAAGGTAGACACAAAGTACAAAAAAAGACTCTGTATAGCCGCAGCTACTATAGAGAACGGAGAAATGGATTTTGTATTCCAGTCCTGAAAATCAGTTTGCATGGCCTAACCCTTCAAAGAAAAAAATATTCTAAGTGGGGAGTGGGGCTCTTCATTCCAAATAATGGAAATAATGGGGTTAGAAAGCATAAAAAAAAAGAATATATATATATATATATATATATATATATATATTTAGATTTATTTTTTCTATTACATATACCACTGTTGCTCAATCAGTGTGTCTCCAGCTGTTGCTGACCCTCTATTCTTGAGTGGAGTGGTGGTCTGTAACCTAGGCAATGAGCTGTCAATGACAGCTCATTGCTTAGGTGGTTACAGACCACCACTCCACTCTAGAAGAGGTGGTCCAGCTGGTGTCTGTGTGTGTGTGTGTGTGTGTGTGTGTGTGTGTGTGTGTGTATATATATATATATATATATATATATATATAAATACATTGAGTGGAGCGGTGGTCTGTAACCTAGGAAATGGGCTGTCAACAAGAGGAAGAATATCAGGAGAAGGAGGCAAATTTGCTAAAGGAATTCATTTGTAAAAATGCTTAAGTTGACAAGCCCTACAAGTTTACGAGTTTAACTACGTTAATTGAAATTGGAATTTTAATTTGTTTGGGAACGAGATAGGAAATGCTTAATGTCTCTGCGGTGCCTCCACACGGCAAAATAAGTATTACACATTGTAACCAGTTCGCTCCAAACTGTCTCCCAGAAATAGGTTGATCACAGGGAATCCTTACTCTGGGACCACTAGTGGTGAGCTGTAATTTGCACGAGAACCTGGTAGGAACTGCTCAATATCTCTGCAGTGCCTCCACAGGGCATATGAAGTATTACACATTGTAACCAGTTTGCTTCAAATTGGCTCTTAGACATAACTTCCTCAAGGGAACTCCTAACTCTGGGACCACCCGTGTTGAGCTGTAATTTACATGGGAATCTTGTAGGAAGTGCTCAATATCTTTGCAGTGCCTCCACATGGCATATGAAGTATTACACATTGTAACCAGTTGGCTCCAAACTGAGAGTCGTTTTTTGCTGTTGCCATGGAGGACCCAAATTAAGGTTACACCTCTATTAATTTAGTAAAGAAACTAAAAGGGGAAGGATTCTAATGGTCTAGTAAGATAGTGGTCCCTAAATGGTGTTGCAAAACTTCAACCCCCAGCATGCGTGGAAAAAGTCCTTACTCTGGGAACACTAGTGGTGAACTGTTTTCACGGGAACCTGGTAGTAAGTTCTCAATATCTCTGCAGTGCCTCCACAGGGCAAATGAAGTATTACACATTGTAGTCAGTTGGCTCCAAACTGTCTCACAGAAATAAGTTAATCACAGAAAGTCCTTACTCTGGGACCACCAGTGGCTAGCCGTAATTTGCATGGGAGCCTGGTAGGAAGTGCTCAAAATCTCTGCAGTGCCTCCACAGGGCAAATGTAGTATTACAAATTGTAACCAGTTGGCTTCAACTGTCTCCCAGAAATAGGTTGATCACAGGAATTCCTTTCTCTGGGACCACTAGTGGTGAGCTGTAATTGGCACAGAAACCTGGTAGGAACTGCTCAATATCTCTGCAGTGCCTCCACAGGGCATATGAGGTATTACACATTGTAACCAGTTGGCTTCAAATTGTCTCTTAGACATAAATTGCCCATGGGAACACCTAACTGTGGGACCACCCATGTTGAGCTGTAATTTGCACGGGAACCTAGTAGGAAGTGCTCAATATCTCTGCAGTGCCTCCACAGGGCAAATTAAGTATTACACATTGTCATCAGTTGGCTCTAAACAGAGAGTTGTTCTTTGCTGTTGACATGGATGTCCCCAAAAGATGTTGCAAAACTTCAACTCCCAGCATGTCTGGAAAAGTCCTTACTCTGGGACCACTAGTGGTGAACTGTAATTTGCAAGTGAACCTGGTAAGAAGTGCTCAATATCTCGGCAGTGCCTCCACAGGGCAAATGAAGTATTACACATTGTAATCAGTTGGTTGTTCTTTGCATTTGACATGGAGGTCCCCAAAAGATGTTGCAAAACTTCAACTCCCAGCATGCCTGGAAAAGTCCTTACTCTGGGACCACTAGTGGTGAACTGTAATTTGCACGGGAACCTGGTAGGAAGTGCTCAATATCTCTGCAGTGCCTCCACAGGGCAAATGAAGTATTACACATTGTAATTAGTTGGCTCTAAACTGAGAGTTGTCCTTTGCTGTTGACATGGAGGTCTCCAAAAGAAACTTCAACTCCCAGCATGCCTGGAAAAGTCCTTACTCTGGGACCACTAGTGGTGAACTGTAATTTGCAAGGGAACCTGGTAAGAAGTGCTCAATATCTCGGCAGTGCCTCCACAGGGCAAATTAAGTATTACACATTGTAATCAGTTGGTTGTTGTTTGCGTTTGACATGGAGGTCCCCAAAAGATGATGTAAAACTTCAACTCCCAGAATGCCTGGAAAAGTCCTTACTCTGGGACCACTAGTGGTGAACTGTAATTTGCACGGGAACCTGTTAGGAAGTGCTCAATATCTCTGCAGTGCCTCCACAGGGCAAATGAAGTATTACACATTGTAATCAGTTGGCTCTAAACTGAGAGTTGTCCTTTGCTGTTGACATGGAGGTCCCAAAAAGATGTTGCAAAACTTCAAATCCCAGCATGACCGGACAGCCGTTGGCTGTCCGGGCATGCTGGGAGTTGAAGTTCTGCAACAACCAGAAGTCCTCAGTTTGGAAACCACCAATGGCCAAGACTGGACAAGTCATCAGGACTCATAGTCCCACCGGTCAGTCTCAGTTTTTGGGACCTGGGTCACATGAAATGTCCTAAGCCTGAAATCCAGTCCGTCCAATTCAATATTTAGAATGAAATCCAAACATTTCGAAGTAGAAAGGGGTTAATTCTTGGCTCTAAGCCAGTAGGAGGACATCCCTGGGGACCAAACTAATGAAACTGCTGGTGCTAGTTGCAAAACAAATAGATAAATCAATGCTTCAGTTCACCCCGAGTGAAAGGAATGGCCACCCGTTGCCTAGCAATATAAAGAACATTATTGTAGGTTTCCCAAAAGCCACTGTAAATGTTGAGAAAATTACTAGGATTTATGTTTTTCTTCCAAAATAGTAACAAAATGCCGCTCTTACTGCTGGTAATATTTCAAGGTTATGAGGGGAAATGTTTGCATTTTTCAGGGAGGCCGTGACAGCTACAGACTTGTTATCGAGCTACGGTTCCCCCGGGCACGATGGTGAGCATGATGGGAGTTGTAGTTCAGCAGGAGAGACGTGATATTATTACAGACATCAGATGGGAAATGTATCAACGCTATAGAATAACAGCAATAATAATAATAATTAGATAATAATTACAACAGTAATAATAATATGAAGAAAAAGAATTCAATTAAATTAAATAATAATTCAGCTTTCAAAAACAGCGCCACTGATGTCCTCAGGTTGTGTGTGGTATTACAGCTCAGCTCCATTCACTTCGACAGATCTGAGCTGCAATACCACAAACAACTGAGAATATGAGTGGTGCTGTTTCTGAAAGATAGATATGAGATATATAGATAGATAGATAGATAGATGTGAGATAGATAGATATGAGATAGATAGATATGAGATAGATATGAGATAGATAGATAGATAGATAGATAGATAGATATGAGATAGATATAAGATAGATAGATAGATAGATATGAGATAGATATAAGATAGATAGATAGATAGATAGATAGATATGAGATAGATATATATGAGATAGATAGATATGAGATAGATATGATATAGATAGATAAATATTAGATATTTAAATAGATATATGAGATAGATATATAAATATTATATATATATATATATATATATATATATATATATATAGATAGATAGATAGATAGATAGATATATGAGATAGATAGATAGATATGAGATAGATAGATGATGGGTAGATGGATAGATAGATGAAATGTTATCAAGACGTCCTACAAGTGGGATAGATAGATATGAGATAGATAGATAGATATGAGAGATAAATAGATAGATATGAGAGATAGATAGATAGATATGAGAGACAGATAGATATGAGATAGTTAAATAGATAGATAAATAGATGTGAGATAGATAGATGATAGATATGAGATAAATATGAGATAGATGTATAGATATGAGATAGATAGATATGAGAGATAGATAGATAGATATGAGATAGATAGATATGAGAGATAGATAGATAGATAGATATGAGATAGATAGATAGAAAGGAGATAGATCGATGGATAGATAGATAGATAGATAGATATGAGATAGTTAAATAGATAGATGTATAGATATGAGATAGATAGATAGATAAAATGTAATCTTATCAAGACGTCCTACAAGTGGGATAGATAGATATGAGATAGATAGATAGATAGATAGATATGAGAGATAAATAGATAGATATGAGAGATAGATAGATAGATATGAGAGACAGATAGATATGAGATAGTTAAATAGATAGATAAATAGATGTGAGATAGATAGATGATAGATATGAGATAAATATGAGATAGATGTATAGATATGAGATAGATAGATATGAGATAGATAGATAGAAAGGAGATAGATAGATAGATAGATATGAGATAGATAGATATGAGATAGTTAAATAGATAGATGTATAGATATGAGATAGATAGATAGATAGATAAAATGTAATCTTATCAAGACATCCTACAAGTTATTTTTCTTTAAAGTATTTTGTTTTGGCAGAAAAAAATAAAAATATTTGAGAAATAATGGAGGAATAACTTAATTTTAGGGCGAAGCATTTTGTGGATTGTATATTGTTTATTCCTCTTCTCGTAATGCATCTGTATAAAAGCACATTAAAGGCTTTTTTATATTCAATTATCTGGTTGGGTAATGTATGGCGTCCTTGTAGAACGTACAGAACTAACAATATAATATACGGTGTATACAGTCACACAATATGTAAATGCACTCGCAGGTTTAAGATCTAGCATAGATTACACCAATGTATTCCAAACTGTGTGTCTCCAGCTGTTGCAAAACTACATCATGGGCTTATTATGATGATCAGAAGTAAATGTGGTGCAAAAAATGCTCCCTCCTGTGGTGGTGGGGGGGGGGGGGGGGGGGGGGGGGGGTTTGGATGCCCAACCCTAAAGGCATCTAGCAGGAGATATTCAGTGGCCCCCAATAAACTCTTGACTTTTTTCAACTTTATAAACTATTATACTACTATAAGCCATGATTAGGGAATATTATGTCCAAAACCCGTTGGCATGGAGAATTTTTTTTTTAAAAGAACGAATGACAGATCTTAAGGAGCTGGTGGCAGAGCATTGTTTTTTGTGAAGCACACATCACGCAGAGATCTTAGGGAGCCATACCTGCTCCATATAAATTTTTGGACCTAAATCTCTTTTTGTCATATTTGGGAAGGACACAGGGACAGGATTGGATGGAACCAACTAGGACCAAGAGATCCACTGTTGAGCCTGTAAACAGACATGGTCATATGGCTTCATCAATGTATAGGATCAGACAGACCTACTAGAAGACCAGAGGATTCTCCATTAGGACTATAAAGTGATATGATAATGGGGCTTAGCCCTTCAGGCCTATATGTTTCTATGAAAATTAACTCATATACAGGGGTAGAGAGGACCACTAGAAGACCTCAGGCCCATGAGGTTACATTATAATAAATGTATGACCCATATGAGACAAGAATACCAGAGGATCTGAGGATCATCCTTTGGGCCCATATACCTTAACATTTTTGGGGCTCAGCTTATATGCAAGAGTAGATTAGTCCACCAGAAGACAAGAGGATCCTCTGTCAGGTTACAATGGGGCTTAGCCCATGTACAATATGGGACAAGCCCACCAGCGGGCCAAAAGATCATCATTTTGGCCCATTTTTTTTTTTACAAAGGAATAGGGTGTATAGAGTCAGTGTGGCCCACCAGAAGACCTGAGGATACTCCATTAGGCCCAGGAAAGTACATCATAATTGAACTTAGCCTATGTACAATATGGGACAAGCACACCAGAGGGCCAAAAGATCATAATTTGGGCCAATTTTTTTTAAAAAAGGAATGGGGTGTAGACCATGTATAGAATCAGTGTGGCCCATCAGAAGACCTGAGGATACCCCATTAGGCCCATGAAGTGAGGCCCATAATGGGTCTTAGCCTATGCACACTATGCAATTAGACCGCCAGAGGACCTCAGCATCCTCTATTAGGCCCATGAAGTGATGTCATAAAAGATATATGAACTTTTGGCCCCAGAGAGGGCCAAAAGAGCATCATCCAGAGCTTAGCCCATGTATAGAGCTAGTCTGGCCCATTAGAAGAGCTGAGAATCCTCCTTTTGACCAATATTCTGGTGTTAGGGGACAGAGAAGACTTAATGAGAGACGGACGACAAACCCTAAAAGGGACATTCCCATCTGGGACATTTATGGCATATCCTAGATGTCCCCTATGTTGAGACTCAGAGCTCCCCGGCCCTAATGAGGTATGAACATTTCTTTTAGGGTTCCCTAAGAACTACAGATATTCTTTCGGGCCCAGAGATGAAATTTCAGCTTTAGATTCATAATAGTTGAGAATGTTTTTGGACTATTTCGTTTTTTATAACAATGAAGGATCCATTTATTTGTGAACAATAGAAATCCGTCCGTGTTTCTTTAAATCAGGAGAAGAGAAATATCCAGTTGCCGTCAGATCTTCCCAGTTGGTTGGCGGAGGTGACATGACCGTAGATTTGATGTACGGCCCCATTTAATACCTTTCAATACTGCCGTGCTCATATGTGCTTAGCATGGCCTTGAGCGGGAAGCTCAATAGTTTTAATGCATTCTCACAGTGGGGCCGACTGTACCTTAGTACGGAGACATCTGTTAGAGCGGGTAACAGATGCATTCATTTAGTCTAAAGAATATAATGCAGGAGCTCAGGAGTATTTCTGAAATATATATATAATGTACAGATATAGAAAATTGCTGAGGACCACAGTAACTGCGAAACCATGTGCATACAATGTATATTGGTAATATATGTATATACATATATATATATATATATATATATATATATATATATACAGTGGTCCCTTAACATACGATGGTAATTCGTTCCAAATGAACCATCGTTTGTTGAAACCATCGTATGTTGAGGGATCCGTGCAATGGAAAGAATAGGAAGTTATACTCACCTGTCCCCGCGGCTTCGGGCCGTCACCGCTGTCCTGGATGTCGCCCTCCATCGATGTCGCCTTGTCCCCACGCTGCTCCTATTGGATGACGGGACGGTGTGCGCGGCGACTTGATGACGACGAAGGAGAGTGCCGGCGATGCAGCGAAGCCCGAAGAGGACGCTCCGAAGCCCCAAGGACAGGTAAGAGACCATCATCAAGGATGAAGCTTTTGTCCTCATATATCCTCAAGAAAAGAGAGTAGAAGGCGCTCCATGTGTAGAACCTTTCGGTTAGGTGAGGTAGGGAAGCGGGAACCAACCACAGTGGCTTACCAGATGGAGTCCTGTGAAATGACACACAACAATGTTTAGCGTATGGAGGTATAAACCAAATCGTCCGCAGCCCACCTGGAAGTCGAATGGACCAAGGAGTGACGGAGAAGAACAGGACGAGTGTAGGCACAAGGACAATAAATTGCAGGAGCCCAACAGGTAAAATAACCAGGTTGGTTCATTCAGCATAGATGCAACGCGTTTCGCTGCGCATGCGCAGCGAAACTCATTGCATCTATGCGGAATGAACCAACCTGGTTATTTTACCTGTTGAGCTCCTGCAATTTATCGTCCATGCGCCTACACTCGTCCTGTTCTTCTCCGTCACTCCTTGGTCCATTCAACCTCATATCCTGTCCTCATATTTACTCATATACTCACTCAAGTATTGAAAAGTTCAGCTCCGCCTTCCTCCTCTACAAATGTCACAGAGCATGCCCATAACACTTTCCTTAACCCCTTAAGGACCAAGCCCATTTTCACCTTAAAGGGGTACTCCGCCCCTAGACATCTTATCCCCTATCCAAAGGATAGGGGATAAGATGTCAGATCGCCAGGGTCCCGCAGCTGGGGACCCCAGGGATCGCTGCTGCAGCGCCCCGCTATCATTACTGCGCTGAGCGAGATCGCTCTGCACGTAATGATGGGCAAAACAGGGGCCGGAGCATCGTTACGTCACGGCTCCGCCCCTTGTGATGTCACGGCCCGCCCCGTCAATACAAGTCTATGGAAGGGGGCGTAGCGGTCGTCACGCCCCCTGCCATAGACTTACATTAAGGGGACGGGCCGTGATGTCATGAGGGGCGGAGCCATGACGTCACGCTGCTCCGGCCCCTGTATCGCCCGTCATTACGTGCAGAGCGATCTCTCTCTGTGCAGTAATGATAGCGGGGTGCTGCAGCGGGGATCCCCAAGGTCCCCAGCAGCGGGACCGCGGCAATCTAACATCTTATCCCCTATCCTTTGTACAGGGGATAAGATGCCAGGGGTGGAGTACCCCTTTAAGGACCAGGCCAATTTTATTTTTGCATTTTCGTTATTTCCACTTGGCCTTCTAAAATCCGTAACTCTTTCATATTTCCATCTATGAAGAAGCAAAAAAAAAACACAAATATAGGAGAGCGGACAGGATCGATATTCATATGCAGCCACTTTTCTACGTTCAAAGCGCAACTCTACTTATTTCGGCGAGAGTTTTTTTTTCGTCCTTAACCCCTTAAGGACCGGAGGTTTTTCCGTTTTTGCATTTTCGTTTTTTGCTCCTTGCCTTTAAAAAATCATAACTCTTTCAAATTTACACCTAAAAATCCATATGATGGCTTATTTTTTGCGCCACCAATTCTACTTTGTAATGACGTCAGTCATTTTGCCCAAAAATCTATGGTGAAGCGGGAAAAAAAATCATTGTGCGACAAAATTGAAAAAAAAACGCTGTTTTGTAACTTTTGGGGGCTTCCGTTTCTACGTAGTACATTTTTCGGTAAAAATGACACCTGATATGTATTCTGTAGGTCCATACGATTAAAATGATACCCCACTTATATAGGTTTGATTTTGTCGGACTTCTGGAAAAAATCATAACTACATGCAGGAAAATTAATACGTTTAAAATTGTCATCTTCTGACCCCTATAACTTTTTTATTTTTCCGTGTATGGGGCGGTATGAGGGCTCATTTTTTGCGCCGTGATCTGAAGTTTTTAACGGTACCATTTTTGCATTGATAGGACTTATTGATCACTTTTTATTCATTTTTAAATGATATAAAAAGTGACCAAAAATGCACTATTTTGGACTTTGGAATTTTTTTGCGCGCACGCCATTGACCGAGCGGTTTAATTAATGATATATTTTTATAATTCGGACATTTCCGCACGCGGTGATACCACATATGTTTATTTTTATTTTTATTTACACTGTGTTTTTTTTTTTATTGGAAAAGGGGGGTGATTCAAACTTTTAATAGGGGAGGAGTTAAATGATGTTTATTCACTTTTTTTTTTCACTTTTTTTTTGCAGTGTTATAGGTCCCATAGGGACCTATAACACTGCACACACTGATCTTCTATGTTGATCACTGGTTTCTCATAAGAAACCAGTGATCAACGATTCTGCCGGATGACTGCTCATGCCTGGATCTCAGGCACTGAGCAGTCATTCGGCGATCGGACAGCGAGGAGGCAGGTAGGGGCCCTCCCGCTGTCCTGTCAGCTGTTCGGGATGCCGCGATTTCACCGCGGCTATCCCGAACAGCCCACTGAGCTAGCCGGGATGCTTTCGGTTTCACTTTAGACGCGGCGTTCAACTTTGAACGCCGCGTCTAAAGGGTTAATAGCGCGCGGCACAGCGATCAATGCCGCGCGCTATTAGCCACGGGTCCCGGCCGTTGTTAGAGGCCGGGCCCGACCCGCTATGACGCGGGGCCACGCCGTGGCCCCGCGTTATAGATCGGGAGTGGACACATGACGTTCCAGTACGTCATGTGTCCTTAAGGGGTTAAACCCCCCTCAGTCCGACTAGCCTTCGAACAAGTTCGTCTTTACCACGCCATCCAGGTGTCTGACACACCGTCAATCAATCACTTCTTTTTTCGTATCCGTCCGAAAATTTTCTTTATAATCACTGCAATGCACTGAACTTCATTCAAAAAGATAATTTATTTAATATTACATATAATGCCACGCGTTGCGGGGAGAAAATTCCCCTTCCTCAGGGATACCTATTCCTAATACAATTACTACTTTTATATGGATCTATGACCCCATATTCACCCGGAAACAATTGCCCATTGGCCGAGACATTAAAATACCAAAAATTTTCTATTTCCTCTATACTCGCTCAATACATTCATTAACGTTAATGTATTGAGCGAGTATAGAGGAAATAGAAATTTTTGGGTATTTTAATGTCTCGGCCAATGGGCAATTGTTTCCGGGTGAATATGGGGTCATAGATCCATATTAAAGTAGTAATTGTATTAGGAATAGGTATCCCTGAGGAAGGGGAATTTGCTCCCCGCAACGCGTCGGATTATATGTAATATTAAATAAATTATCTTTTTGAATGAAGTTCAGGATCCGAAAAAAGAAGTGATTGATTGACGGTGTGTCAGATACCTGGATGGCGTGGTAAAGACGAACTTGTTCAAAGGCTAGCCGGACTGAGGGGGGTTTAAGGACGAAAAAACCCTCTCGCCGAAGTAAGTAGAGTTGCGCTTTGAACGTAGAAAAGTGGCTGCATATGAATATCGATCCTGTCCGCTCTCCTATATTTGTGTTTTTTTTTGCTTCTTCATTATATTATTCGGAGTGGCGAGTCACTTACCGAGGAGGATTGATGCGGAGAAAGGACTGATATGAGAGATCACTGGTTGTATCTACGGGCTTTCAAAAGTGTGTGAGTGGTTCCAGTAACCACTCACCAAGTGTAAGTGTGAACTTTATTCATTTAAAAGTGTTGCCAACCGAAGGATCAGTACACCGCTCCCAAAAAAGTTTTTTCTTGTACTACTTTCTGCATATTTCCATCTACAGACCCATATAAGGGCTTGTATTTTGCGTGACCAATTGTACTTTGTAATGAAACCTCTGATTTTACCATAAAAGGGCGAAACCCCCAAAAATATTTTTTTTAGGGAGGAAATTTAAATGAAAACCACAATTTTGCACATTTTGGAGGGTTTTGTTTTCACACTGTACAATTTACGGTAAAAATGACATGTGTTCTTTATTCTGTGGGTCAGTATGATTTAAATGATACCCATGGCTAGATACTTTTATATTTTTGTACCGCTTAAAAAAAATCTAAATCTTTTTGTACAAAATCAATAATCTAAAATCGCCCTATTTTGACCACCTATAACTTTTTAATTTTTCCGTATATAGGGCCGTATGAGGGCTCATTTTTTGACCGTCATCTGAACTTTTTATTGATACTACATTTGCATATATAAAACTTTTATATCATTTTTTATAAAAAAAAATTTAAATAAAACGTGACAAAAAGCATCATTTTTGGACTTTTTCTATTTTTTACGTTTACGCCGTTCACGGTACAGGAGCATTATCAGACAATTACGCACGCGGCAATACCAAATATGTTAATTTAAAAAATTACGCTTTTTGGGGGTAAAATGTGAAAAACTGACAATTTTTTTTCACTTTTTTTTACTTTTTATTTTTACATTTTTTAACACTTTTTATGTCTCCATAGGGGACTATCTATAGAAATCCTTTGATAATACTGTTCAGTTCTATGCATAGGACATAGCACTGATCAGTATTATCAGTGATCTTCTGCTCTGGTCTGCTCGATCTCAGAGCAGAGCAGGAGATGCCGGGAGATGGACGGAGGCAGGTGAGGTGACCTCCGTCCTCCATTACAGGTGATCGGATCGCCGGGGCAGCGCTGCGGGCGATCCGATCATCTATTTTATTATTGTACTGTACAGATCATGGCATCTGAGGGGTTAATGGCAGACATCTGCGCAATCGTGGATGTCGGCCATTACCGGTGGGTCCCCGGCTGCTGATAGCAGCCAGAACCTGCCGTGTATGACGCGAGCACCGTTCCGATGCTCGCGGTCATTCACAGGACGTAAATGTACGTCCTGGTGCGGGAAGTCCCGCCAAACCAGGATGTACATTTACGTCCGTGGTCGTTAAGGGGTTAAAAGTCAATAGTTTTTATACCTCTATGAATAAGGAAGTTTCCATTCACATGGATATGAAATTTTAAATCAACATTTATGTCTCCGGATACCTATGGCTATAGCTATTGTATAAATGAGGGACAGGATTCAGACACTTGTAACGCGTTGAGTGTTGGTCCCATTGGTGCTTTACATAAAAGTTCAAGAATTTTCAAACTTTGACACTTTCCATAATTGTATCACAGTCCAATGGTTTTCTTTCCATACGTTGCGATCGTTCTGTCATCCATGACTGAGGAATATACGTTGTGCCTATTATCATTCCAATGTACAGTGTTACAATGTATCCTTCATTCTATCAGGTTAGTCATGAGAATCCGAGCCTGACACAATGTCCACCGAGCGGGAGGCGATGCAGATGGGGAATCCTACAATCTATCCTCTATTACATTATAGTCTATGTCTATTATCACATTGTATTGTGTTGGCTCCGCAGCTTCACTTCCACTCAATATTAACATAAACACTGAATGTGAAATACAATACTCCCCGGTAGATGTCCTCAAATATTTTTGTGAAGCTACAATAACGCACCTTGGGAAAATGTCTATATTTACATGTAGATCGACCAATGGTATTCAGTGTCTACATCCTTGTGTCATGATTAGAGATGAGCGAATTTTTTTAAAATTTTATTCAGCCGATTCGACTAATTGTCTGGAAAAAATTTGGTTCGGTCCGAATTTATTCGCTGCGGATCTGTATTAAAAACATCTATTTCTGGCCTACAGAGAGCCTCAATAGGGGTATAGAACACTTTGCCTTGCTGTAACACGCATACGGTGTGTGCTGGGGTAGTGAAATAATTCTGTTATTCAGTATGACATGCAGATTAGAGGCATCGCTATTAGAATCACTGTCACAGAGCGGCACAATGACAGAGTCTGGAGGTGGCATCAGTATGAGGAGACCATATAGTGGCTGAATGGCCCAGCCTGGAGGTAGCAACAGCCTGACGAGACCAGAGGGCCTCACAATTGAAAAGATTAAAGATATTTTTTTAACATTTAAATTGAAGATTTTAAATACCGTATTTATCGGCGTATAACACGCACCCCCATTTTAACAGGGAAATTTAAGTAAAAAAATAAAATGTAAAATAAATGACTTGGACTAAATGCCACATCATCCCCCCAACTTTATTTTCTTCTGCATCTCAGTTTGGTCCTGTCCCCTCCAGTGCCACAAGATTCCTTCCCTTTTATCAGTCCCTGTGCCACATTTACCCCTCTCATCGCCACCCCCCATGTCTCATTATATCCCCCTGTCATAGACCACCACTAGCCATACAGACATTAAGCATTTAGTGCCTCCCCCACCATCATTTCCCCCTGTCTCATCATCCCCCACCCTGTCTCATCATGTCCCCCCATCATCCCCCCCTCATCATCCCCCCCACCCTGTCTCATGATCCCCCACCCTGTCTCATCATGTCCCCCCATCATTCCCCCCTCATCATCCCCCCCCACCCTGTCTCATCATCCCCCACCCTGTCTCATGATCCCCCACCCTGTCTCATCATGCCCCCCACCCTGTCTCATCATGTCCCCCCATCATTTCCCCCTTATCATCCCCCACCCTGTCTCATCATCCCCCCCACCCTGTCTCATCATCCCTCACCCTGTCTCATGATCCCCCACCCTGTCTCATCATCCCCCCCACCCTGTCTCATCATCCCTCACCCTGTCTCATGATCCCCCACCCTGTCTCATCATGCCCCCCACCCTGTCTCATCATGTCCCCCAATCATTTCCCCCTTATCATCCCCCACCCTGTCTCATCATGTCCCCATAATTTCCCCCTTATCATCCCTCACCCTGTCTCATCACCCCCCTCACTCCCCCCTCATCATTTCGCCCTGTCTCATCCCCCAATCATCCCCCCATCATTTCCCCCTGTCTCATCATCCCCCGCAACCTGTCTCATCATGTCCCCCCATCATTCCCCCCTCATCATCCCCCACCCTGTCTCATGATCCCCTGTATGAATGAAAAGTGAAACTCACTGTTACGCCGAGCGCTCCGGGTCCCCGCTCCTCCCCGGAGCGCTCGCAACATCCTCGCAATTGCAGCGCCCCGGTCAGACCTGCTGACCGGGTGCGCTGCGATACCTCTCTCAGCTGGGATGCGATTCGCGATGCGGGAGGCGCCCGCTCGCGATGCGCATCCCGGCTCCCGTACCTGACTCGCTCTCCATCGGTCTTGTCCCGGCGCGCGCGGCCCCGCTCCTTAGGGCGCACGCGCGCCGGGTCTCTGCAATTTAAAGGGCCACTGCGCCACTGATTGGCGCAGTTGGCTTAATTAGTGTGTTCACCTGTGCACTCCCTATTTATACCTCACTTCCCCTGCACTCCCTCGCCGAATCTTGTTGCCATTGTGCCAGTGAAAGCGTTTCCTTGTGTGTTCCTAGCCTGTGTTCCAGACCTCCTGCCGTTGCCCCTGACTACGATCCTTGCTGCCTGCCCTGACCTTCTGCTACGTCCGACCTTGCTCTTGTCTACTCCCTTGTACCGCGCCTATCTTCAGCAGTCAGAGAGGTTGAGCCGTTGCTGGTGGATACGACCTGGTTGCTACCGCCGCTGCAAGACCATCCCGCTTTGCGGCGGGCTCTGGTGAATACCAGTAGCAACTTAGAACCGGTCCACCAGCACGGTCCACGCCAATCCCTCTCTGGCACAGAGGATCCACCTCCTGCCAGCCGAAGCGTGACACTCACTTGTTTTCTCCGGCACTATCCACAGGAACTGGTGTGGTGGATAGTGCGGGAGACGCTGATTAAAAGGTAGGGCAGATCAGGACAAGGTAGGGCTCATTTTAATCAGCGTCTACCGCACTATCCACCACACCAGTACCTGTGGATAGTGCGGGAGAAAACAAGTGACAGAGCGGGGAGGAGACGCCCCTGGTCACTGATTTAAAGTGGCCACGGCCTTGCTGTTAATACTTAACAAGCAGCCGCTGCTGCGGCGACTTTAAATCAGTGACCAGAAGACTTATCGGCGTATAACACGCAGGCAGACTTTTTGCCTTAAATTTAAGTTTTAAAAGTGCGTGTTATACGCCGATAAATACGGTAGATGAACCTAAAAAGTTGAATTTAATGTGCCAGCAGCATGAGGAGACCACATGGCAGTACAGTGACACAGCCTGGAGGTGGCGGAAGCATGAGGAGACCATAGAGTGGCTGAATGACACAGCCTGTAGTTGACGGCAGCAAGAAGAAACCATATAGTGGCTGAATGACACAGCCTGCAGGTGGCGGAGCCATGAGGAGACCATAAAGTCGCAGAATTAGACAGCCTGGAGGTGGCCGCAGCATGAGGAGAACATATGGTGGCAGAATGAGACAGCCTGGAGCTGGCATCAGCATGAGGAGAACATATGGTGGCAGTATGAGACAGCCTGGAAGTGGCATCAGCAGCACAGGAGTCCTGAATGTGACCCAGTGACATAGTGGGGCGGTGGGTGGCAATACCAGTACCCGGTGACAAAGTGGGGGAAAAAAGGAGAACTTGGCATCAGATGTGTGGCATCAGGTAGGTGGCAGGATCAGAATACTAGCTGAGGCAGGTAGGTAAAAGAAAACGGTCTCTTTTGTAAAAGTGTTAGTGAGCACAAGTAAATATTGAGGATAAACATTACGTAAAACTTAACTTTTAATAATATTCTTAGGATGAAATATATGTGGGCAACACACTGCTGTCTGTCCCTCTCTCTCTCTGCAATAAAAGACTGAAGTGACTGGCCGCAAGATGGCTGCCGATTATAAAGGGCTGTGACATCACATGGGTGGCTGGCTGCATGCTCCCTGTGATTCAGGGTCATCCCGCCGACCCTTGTTCCCGCCTTCCCAGAATTCCTTTGCCCCATATCCTCACATGTGGATCCTCCATTTAACTGCCCTGGAGCCTGGACCGCACTAAATGGATTATGGATTTTAATGAAGCGATTCACGTGATCGAATCATTTTTTTCCTGAAATTCGTAACGAATTCGGATTCGCCAGATTCGATTCACTCATTCCTAGTCATGATCTTCATGGATTCTTCTTAGTCAGAATTATACTTCATGTGTATTGTTTTCCAGCCAAGTTCTATCTCATATCTATCTATCTATTTATCTATCTCATATCTCTCTATCTATCTATCTATCTCATATCTATCTATCTCATATCTATCTCATATCTATCTATCTCATATCTATCTATCTATCTATCTATCTATCTCATATCTATCTATCCATCTCATATCTATCTATCTCATATCTATCTATCTATCTATCTATCCATCTCATATCTATCTATCCATCTCTATCTATCTATCTCATATATATTTATCCATCTCATATCTATCTATCTATCTCATATCTATCTATCTCATATCTATCTATCTATCTATCTCATATCTATCTATCTCATATCTATCTATCCATCTCATATCTATCTATCTCATATCTATCTATCTATCTATCTATCTATCCATCTCATATCTATCTATCCATCTCTATCTATCTATCTATCTATCTATCTATCTATCTCATATATATTTATCCATCTCATATCTATCTATCTATCTATCTATCTATCTCATATCTATCTATCTCATATCTATCTATCTATCTATCTATCTCATATCTATCTATCTCATATATATCTATCTATCTATCCTATGCTGTCATTGTTTATGCAGTAATTTACTTATTCATCATGATATGACTTGGTAATGTCCGGGTCATATAAATGAAATGACTGTGGAATGAGTATTGACAATTTCACGACTACTTTTATAACATACTTAAACTTCGTAACATTACAGGAGTTCAAAACTTTATATAAATTAATAACCCTCTAAAATCTTAACTATTTCTCCAATATCACATAACATAAAAATACAATGAATACTTTAATAACATTTATTTCTGTATTATTCATGTTCTTTATTGTGACATTGTAGATGCATAGACCCTTCAATACAACAGAGAGGCCAATATAAGGTCAACACAGAAGTCTCCCCTTAAAGGGGTACTCTGCCCTTAGACATCTCATCTCTTATCCAAAGGATAGGGGATAAGATGTCTGATCACGGGGGTCCCCAGTGGCCGGTGCACGGAGCGATCAGGGAGATCACGGGGGTCCCCAGTGGCGGGGTCCCCGCAATCAGACATCTTATCCCCTATCCATTGGATAGGGGATAAGATGTCTAGGGGTGCAGTACCCCTTTAAACTCTGCAAAATTGGGGTCATAGGTCTAAAAGCTTGGATTCCTTTCTAGCTCAAATCCAGGAGGAAGAAAAATACGGCATGAGATACGACTTACTAAATGGTAGGGAAGCTGGCCCACGCCACCAAACCTGAATGGTTCAATAATGGGATTGTTTTCTAAACTGGACGACCCCTTGAAGGTGCAACAACAATGTTGCTGTGGTGGCCGGATACACTATAAAAAGTCCTGGCAACTCCATACCCTGCTGCTAAACAAGCGGTCTACTATATTACCAGAAGTCCCATGCAAGTCTATGGGAGTGTTGGCAAATACAAAGACAGCTTTTTTTTTTTTTTTTAAAGGGGACTAGGGAGTTGTGAAGAATTGCCGGAAGTCCCATGCAAGTTCATGGGACTGTCGGCAAATACGTAGGCAGCTTTTTTTTTTTTCAGCAGCGGTGTCGCGTCAGGCAGAGATAGAGTGCAATCCGAAACTTGCCCACGCCCTCTGTCCCTGCCTACTTGCGTACCCGTCCTTAATAACAGGTCCAAAACCACGAGGAAAGTCCCTTCCTATAATAAGTGCAGGGACAGTGAAAGTCTAAACAATAAAATACAATACGGTAGGTGTTGGGAAAACAGCTGGATGCACACAAAAAAACTAACAGAAATAATACTAGACAAGTACACAGAGTCAGAGTCAAAACAAGCCAGGTCCAAGCCAAGAGGTAACATAGTACAATAATAGAGCAAAAGAGGAGTCAAAAGCCGATCCAAGATCAATATCCAGATAAAACAGAACCTAACCGGAAGACAATGGAAATTGAGGCCGGAGGAAGCAGGTGTTTGACCGTGAAACTGTTGCCCTTACGTCTCACCGCTCAGCCTCTGCTACCTGATGTCCACCGATGTGGTTTTAATATGAAGTAATAAAGAACAGTGTGTTTATGGGTGAGTGCCACTGACACATTTTCTATTTTTGCCTTGCATTATGTTTGCTTTTTTCTGGTCCGTATAATTTTCCTCCATCTGGATTTCTTTTGATTTGGTATTTTTTGCATATTTTTTATACCTATGTAGTGTTGCCACCAAACGGTCTTCCAATGCCTATTATAAATAGAAGGACTCACTGGCCACGTGTATGACAGCCAATTCCCTCCTGATGACGTTGCGAATGCAACAAAACATGTAGAGGAGGCACGCATACAGTTTTTAAACATTGATCTGGTGTTTGGATATTGATAGGTGGATACTACAGATTCACCATTATACTTGAGAGCCACTTACACACTTACACTCTGTTTTAAAAAATCACAATAAAAGTGAATAATAGTTTTATGGGCATCTAATAGGGATTTTTTTTACCCTGGGCTGAGGCCCGTGGGTTTTGTTATTCTATCTAAAGCATAGGGGATCCCAGCGACGGGATCCCCGCTCTCCAGGCCAGCAGCAGCAGCATCCGGAACACGGAAACTTGCAGCTTTCGCGTTTGTGATGTCATGTCAAGCCCCTCCATTCATGTACATAGCCGTCATGCCTCCTCCCATAGACATGAATGGAGGGGGCGTCGCAGCTGGCATGTCCAGTCATCAGGCCATCATGTCCAGTCAGCAGAGTTTGCTCCGTGCACTGAATGACAGGGGTGCTGCAGCGGAGATTGCCGGAGTCCCCATCGGCAGGCTCCTGTGATCTAATATCTTATTCCCTATCCTTTAGATAGGGGATCAGATGTTTCCAGTGGAGTACCCCTTTAAGAAGTTCACTGTTGATCCAGCGGTTGGACCCCCCGCGATCAATTACTTATCCTGTATTCCGTACCCAGACAACCCCTTAGATACCACCAGCGTCGACTCTCGTCCTGATCTTCAACCAAGCCGAATCACCGTACGGTAACAATTGCCGCATAGCGAGTTTGTTTTATTGTAAATACAGCAGATAAAGATTTACTTTTACACCAAATACTGATCTAGAAAGACCGAAATGAAAGAGATTTGAAGCTTGACAGGGAAGGAAAATAAAAAATAAGCAGCCGCGGAAAAATACACATCTGAAGCGGAGGAAGTGAAGTCTTTCCGACCATCTATTTACAAAATCAGCAAGCCCCAAACTAAATCAAAGAGACTCGCGGAATTGAAGTAAAAACTGATCTGTCTGCTGTGGTAAATTTCCCGAGCAAAAAAATCATTTTCATGTATCTAAAGAGCAAATAGAAAAGAGGCAATATACTTAAAAAAAAAAAATTATATAAAAAGAATTCAAACAAGCAACACTCTGTCATCCCCGGTAGCTCGGCATTACTCTGGAAATTGAACACATTGCGGTTTTACATCACGATTCAATAGACAAATCTCAGACGTTGTTTATGCGGCTCCGAAACCGCCTCGCCTTCTCCTAACACACTGCAGGCTCGGAAAACCCATTAATAAGATTACCTACAAAGCATATTCTGGTTTTATCAAAGACTTACACTGCCCTAGGAGTTTAGTGCGCTGATGAATATTAATGGGGAGCGCCAGGAATATTGTTTCAAACAAGTTGGGTTAAATTCTCTTTCTTTTTTTTTCTCTCTTTCTTACATCTTAAATATGTGTGGGGCCTCCTCAAGCACGAGACAGAACCACAGAGTCATAACTCAATAATAAGTGATAGACAGATCAAACCAAGGGCAGAGGAGGAAATGTAGGGGTAGGGGGGTGCCAATAGTGGGTGGGGCAACTATGTTCAAAGGGGTATTCTTCCAGTATCAGAAAATTGTATAATTCTATTATCACCCCAAAATATCTAACTTACTAATATATTGTTATTACATATTGTACTAGCTTTATAATGTTTTTGCATGATTCACTCGTGACAGGAAGTTGTGTGGACTTCTCATTGTCAATGTGGTGTTGTCTTGGCAGCTCCCCAGCTCCTCCCTCTCTGTGTAGCTTTCTTACAGAGTGGTGTTGTCTCAGAAGCTGTCTGTCTCCTGCCTCTATAGTAAAAGGAAGTTGTGTAGCCCTCTTATTGTTACTGTGGTGTTTTCTCAGCAGTTCCCTGACTCCTCCCGCTCTCCTGACAGAAAGTTATATAGTCATCTCATTGTCCGTGTTGTGTTGTTTCAGCAGTTCGCGGGCTCCTTCCTCTCTTCTTACAGGGAGTCGGGTAGTCCTTCCATTGTCAATGTGGTGTCTCAGAGGCCCCTGGACTCCTCCCTCTCTTTTGACAGAAAGTTGTGTAGTCCTCCCATTGTCAGTGTGATGTTGTCTGAGCAGCTGTCCAGCTCTTCCCTCTCTCATGAGAAGGCACATCACCATCTGCTGTCTCAAGAGGCTTAGCCAGATTTTGTCTCTGAGCTCTAGCCCCACCCCCTGAGTGACGTCATCACCTCTTGCCAGTCTCTACCACTTACAGCGCCATCTCCCTTATATATATATATATATATATATATATATATATATATATATATATATATATATTTATTTATTTTTTTTATTTTTTTTACTGGGGCATTGAGGAAAAATGAGGTGTGGTTACAGCATGCTACCTTGTGCTGAGCTTTCACAAGCAGAGGAGCAGACAGGAAATGCATACAGAGAGTTCTGCATGTGTGAAAGTGGTTTCAATGCACATCCCAGCCATAGGGTGGCCACAAAAAGATATGTATAGCGTAAACATTTCACTACAGACCATTGCAAAATTGTCTTGGGATATATAGTCATCTCATGTAACTCATCTTGTCTCAACCCATTGAACTTTCCCATAAACTTTTTTCGTCTTTATTTAATTTTAGCCAACATTCTATAAAATTCATAAAAGTTTCAGAAAAAAAAAAATATTGGTAGAAAAAAGTTTTGGATATTTGGGGGGATATTCATTTCTTTGCTGTAATAAATCGACTTCTATGACTACATTCTGCCCAACATCATCCTAACAATGCTCTGGAGAAAACAAATTAATTTCTATATTGTTCGTGTGCCCGTACATTTACAGAAATGTCTGTTTAATGTTCTTTAAAGTCCAAACTAATGTGTTTTGTTTCCCAGTGAATGGATAAAAATGCTCATTAATCACAAATATTTCGAGTCGCTATCAGTAGGTGGCAGACAGTCATTACCAACCAAAATACTTAACTCACGGATGTTTTCCCAAAGCCTAAAAGAATATTTTAATTTGTTCTGACATCGCGGTTTTGTTTAAAGCTTTCTGCAAACAATGCCCATGGCCAAAAAAAATTTAGGCTTGTCAATACTTACGAAAGGGGACAAAAGCTTCGGAACGTAGGTAAGTGTAAAGCCAGTCAATGGCACTCGTTGGTTTGGCAGCAACACCAGTCTCTATAAGTTCACTTGGAACTAGTGAGTGACTAGGAGAGGTCATGCTCGGCACATGCATGACCAGGCACTGTTCACACCACGCACAAGTAGACAGCTGCGTCTTGAACCGCACCTGAAGCCCAAACAGTAGGTATGCTATCCAATGAAACAAAAGGTGACAGAGATGGCACTCCCCAAAAGGGTCTTCTTTATTAGAATTCTGCAGTGCATACAGACAAGGACAGATAGAAGCGAGAGGGATTAAAAGGGTGTTCTGCCCCTAAACATCTCCCTTGATCAGACATCTTATCCCCTTATTCTTGGGATAGGGGATAAGATGTCTAGGGGCGGAGTACCCCTTTAACACAAAATGATCTTGACCCATGGATTTCACTATTTCCAAGTATGCAATCCACTGAGACAATAGATGAAAGTGACGGCACTCACCAAAAGGGTCTTGGTTAGGGTGCATTCACACCACATTTTAGCTATACAGGAACCAGATTCGGCTGGTGGGAGTGAAAACTGGGCTCTCCCGTATCCCAGCCGGACCTGGCCCCCTTCTCATTCATTGAATTAGCTGACCGGAGTCAAACAGTGACTCCGGACAGCTGATTTTTTCCTCGTATCCAGTTTTCTGACTGGACTGAAAACTGCAGCATACCACCGGTTCAGTTCGGTAACAAAACTAGATATGGGGCAAAAATCAGCTGCCCGGAGTCACTGTTTGACTCCGGTCAGCTAATTCAATGAATGAGAAGGGGGCCAGGTCCGGCTGGTATACGGGAGAGCCCCGTTTTCACTCCCCGCAGCCAGATCCGGTCCCCGTATAGCTAAAACGTGGTGTGAATACACCCTTATTTAAATTTGGTGGTGCATACAGACAAGGGAAGGAAGAAGTGATAGGGCAGGAGCGTCCGTGACGCCTCTGCCCTCTCGCTTCTACCTGCCTTTTTTGTATATGCACTGCAGAATTTGAAAAAGAAGACCCTTTTGGTGAGTGCCATCTCTGTCATCTATTGCTTCATTGGATTGCATACTTTTGACTAGTGGAACCCATGAGTCAAGACAATTTTAAGCCCTCTCGCTTCTACCTGCCCTTGCCTACATGTACCATAGAATTTGGAAAAAGAAGACCCTTTTGGTAAGTGCCGTCTCTGTCATCTATTGTCTCATTTTGTCAAGACAATTCTTTGTTAAGCAATTCAAGTGGTCTTCAAACCAAAAAGATTAGACTTTTTTCTTGGTAGAACCGTTTTGCTACTTCCGGAGGGCCACAGTTTGAGACCACCGTTTTAGACGAATCAGCCACGTGTGTCTTGCCGTTCTTGCGGAATCTATCAGTTTTTCCATGTCTTTAGATCCCCAAAACATCTGGAATGCCACCAATTGGCTCATAACTTTCTACAGGTTTATCAGCAGATGGAGAAAAGTAAATGGATATATAAGAAGGATGGCATACGGCTGGAAGAGAAGGTGAGAAGGCAGGAAGGTTGGCAGAGGCGCGGAGTTCTTTATTATTGACATGTTTTTGTATTTTCTGCTTCTTTGCGTTGCTTTTCGGTTATTCTGTGACCTGAAGATAAAGAGATGATCCATAATACAGGCCTTGAAAGGAAGGCGATAGATTTATTATGTGTTTGAGCTGAATAGGGAACAAATTTTCTGGCTGTTCGGCTGACAGGCGACTCAGGTGCAGAGAGGAAAGTGTTAGAAGAGAAAAGTCAAAGGGATGGGGAAAAAATATGACAATGCCGAACCGGTGGATGAGCTGAGGACAGAGATGGTTCTCTGTGTATCTAAATACAACAGGAGGAAATCAAATTGTAAAAAGTACATTTTCTGCAGCCGTTCGGAAGGGTTGAGTATTAATATTTTATGAATCTTTATGGAGAAGAGTAACGGAAAAGCAGAGTGTATACGTCAAGTGTATGATTCTCTTTAGAGGAGTGATCTCAAATGGTGGCCCTCCAGATGTTGCAAAACTTCAACTCCCAGCATGCTGAGAGTTGAAGTTTTGCAACATCTGGAGGGCCACCGTTTGAGACAGGCATTGAAAGAGCTTTATTGATTGTTCAAGTCATACAATAAATTGCAATCGCACAAAGCACAGTAGTACAATACATAGCACAGGTTCCCTAAGCTATACATCGCTCCACATGCTACACTAACACTCCGCTTAAAGGGGTACTCCAGGGAACTAAACCCATAGCCCATCATTTCCCTCTCACCAACCTATGTATTTGTCTAAATATCATTTGTTAGCTATATACAGCAGTTTTCCTCTTTCAGCTGTCACTTACATGCAGGAAGTGTGAGGAAAAGGTCATCCAGCCAACTACTGTGCCTTGAC
This sequence comes from Hyla sarda, assembly GCF_029499605.1. Taxonomy (NCBI): domain Eukaryota; kingdom Metazoa; phylum Chordata; class Amphibia; order Anura; family Hylidae; genus Hyla; species Hyla sarda. Next base: position 137,499,525 of record NC_079198.1, on the reverse strand, counting down.
AGGAGGGTGGGGGCTAGGTCAGTGAGGGGTTAACACAGAGACAAGCACCATTGATTCCTGGCTCCCCTCCCCCTCCCCTCCCCTCTTGCTGTAGATCTTATCACTTACTGCTGCCATTCAAAGCATAACATGATTTATTGCTGGAGGAAGGATGAAAAGACCTGTACAGTGTGTGAGCTGCAGTGTGAACATGCACACATGTTAAAACAATTGGCTGGCAGCCATTACACAGTGCTGCACTAACTTCTGGGAGTTGTAGTCTGTGCTGCAAACAAGGAAAACAAGTATTTAGGAGACAACAGGGGCCACAGGAGCTGCCAAAACCACATGAATAACTACAGGGAACACAGAACAGGTATTGTGGTGGCTTTGGGGCATTTTTATTAACTTCCCCATAGTACCCTTTTAATCCTGAAAGAGAAATAAAAACACCAAAACTAAAATAGCCAAACAATTCAGTCTGTGATCAGGGAGGGGCGTGGGTCTGTAGGGGTAGGAAGGGGCATGGGACTATAGGAGTAGGGAGGGGCATGGGGGTAGGGAGGAGCATGGGGGCGTGGGAGACTATTGGGGTAGGGTGGGGGCAGATCACAGGGTTAATTGACTTAACGATAACATCAGGGGACATGGGGAAGTAGAGGGGTCTTCACTCCTCTTCTTCATCGAGACTAAGGCTGTCCAAGATGGCATAGCCTCCCAGCAGACTGGGAACTCAGCTGCAGCAGTCCCGGGCGGACATGTTCTCTTTGTTGATGATGAGGCAGTTTGAGACCACTGCTCTAGAAGGTCATAGACACACATGCAGCAGTTCAGAATCCTAAGTCTTCCTACAGGTTTCAAAATATGTGACCACCGCTGAGAGGAACATCATTATATGACCCCTTTGTTTCCCATCTCTTTTTATTCTTCAAAATCATGAATGTGACCACTGTAACCAAACGAATGTCATTCCCATCAATCAATCCAAAGGATAGGGGATAAGATTTCTGATTGCGGGGATCCCGCCGCTAGGGACCCTCCCATCCCCCTTGAAGCACCCTGCATTGGTTTAGAGCGTCGGGTGCAGCACCGGAGGCTCGTGATATCACGGTCACGCCCGCTTGTGATGTCACGGCCCCGCCCGCTCGTGATGTCACGGCCACACTTCCTCAATGCAAGTCTATGGAAGGGGGTGTGGCGGCTTATACTCTGCACAGCCAAAAGGAAAATATTTTTTACATTTGCAAGAGTATTATAGGGAAAAAGCAGGCAGATTAGCTAAATACAGGAATGAAAGGAGGATTGGATTTTGGATGAAATAACTAAACCAAAAGAATATATGTTAATATCTACCAACCGCAATATGACTTGTGTTTTTACTATGTAAAACAAAAAGGTGGAGAAGACACCAAGGAAACTGGGAGGTGGACATAGTGAATTAGCTATAAAGATCTAAATTGTTACTGGACCCAAAACCTTGGAGCCCACCGGCCATTAACCACAGATTAGAGAATGAAATGTAACACTTGTCTAGGGGTAAAATCTGCTAAGACCATGAGGTGTGTGTGAATTTCACCCTATTCTTCTGTATTACATTAAAGGGGACGTCAGATGAAAACAATAAAAATGCTGCAAAAGCAAATAGCATTGCTTACCTCTCTGCCCATCAGTGAAGCAGCAGCACCTGCTGCATTCATTCTGTCTGCTCCTCTGCTTGTGGAATTGCTCAGCAACAAGACAGCATGCTGTAAACCCACCTCATTCTTGTATGCATACATATATGTATACATGTTTATGACAGGGAGATGGTGATGTAGGCTGTAGGGGCTGGTCAGAGGTGATGATATAACTAAGGAGGTGGGGCTAGAGCTTAGAGACAAAATCCAGTCACACAGAGGATGATGCATCATCTGGAGAGGGAGGAACCAGGAACTGCTAAGACAACACCACACTGATAATGAGAGGACTACATAACTTCCTGTCAGGAGAAAGGGGAGACCCAGAGAGCTGCCGAGACAACACCACACTGACAAGGAGAGGGCTACAGAACTTCCTGTCAGGGAAATGTTAAGCAAAAACATTCTAAAGCCAATACACAGTGATTATACTATATTAGTAAGTTATATATCTTGGGGTGAGAGTTTTTTTTCTTTTTTATTCAATCTTCTGATACCAGAATAACCCTTGGCATTTCTTTTTGCCCAGGGTTATGTATAAACAGAATATGTATGTGTATATACTGTGCATGATACACGGCAGAACTTCAAGCTTTAATATACATTACACAGCATATTGTGTGATCACTTAATATGCAATGAGATCACTTTACAGCCTCACCTTCACAGCAGCGCTGCGCCCCCCTTCCCCTCAATCTCCAATGTTTTCCTTACCCCTCAAAAGTAATTTTTGGAATGTTCAAAGTGCACATCAATATAACATAAAAGATGCTCCCTGGGAATGACTGGAGCACAATGTTAAGATCAGCGGCAGCAGCTGGCACTTCAATCCTGCAGAATGAAGAGGAAGTCGTATAGATGGCGGAATATGAAGTGTTTGGTAAAGTGCTCTTACTAGGCCCAGGTCATTCATTTCTAGATTATACTGTAATTCAATTACAGGGAAACTACTTGAATCCTTTGTAATAGAGATAGCCAACAATGTACGGGCGGCAGAATTATCGCCAGCAATTAGGATCCTCGCGGAAGGCCGCAGGCTACAAACATCTATCATCTGCTGTTTGAGGAGACAGAAAACACATGAAAAAATATATGGTTAGGATTTCTAAAGAACTCCGAAGGCTGAGAACATGGAGAGGTTGGGGTATTAGTTAAACATCAATGACCTATGGCACTCACCATGGTCAAAAATGCTAATGGAAGAGTGGAAAATGGTTATAAAGAAAGAGCGTCTCCTGCTCTGGAGGACCTGTCCTGTATTAAATGGTTATAAAGAGCGTCACCTGCTCTGGAGGACCTGTCCTGTATTATATGGTTATAAAGAGCGTCTCCTGCTCTGGAGGACCTGTCCTGTCCTGTATTATATGGTTATAAAGAGCGTCTCTTTCTCTGGAGGACCTGTCCTGTATTATATGGTTATAAAGAGCGTCTCCTGCTCTGGAGGACCTGTTCTGTATTATGTGATTATAAATAGCGTCTCCTGCTCTGGAGGACCTGTCCTGTCCTGTATTATATGGTTATAAAGAGCGTCTCTTTCTCTGGAGGACCTGTCCTGTCCTGTATTATATGGTTATAAAGAGCGTCTCTTTCTCTGGAGGACCTGTCCTGTATTATGTGATTATAAAGAGTGTCTCCTGCTCTGGAGGACCTGTCCTGTATTATATGGTTATAAAGAGCGTCTCCTGCTCTGGAGGACCTGTTCTGTATTATGTGATTATAAATAGCGTCTCCTGCTCTGGAGGACCTGTCCTGTCCTGTATTATGTGATTATAAAGAGTGTCTCCTGCTCTGGAGGACCTGTCCTGTATTATATGGTTATAAAGAGCGTCTCCTGCTCTGGAGGACCTGTCCTGTCCTGTATTATGTGATTATAAAGAGTGTATCCTGCTCTGGATGACCTGTCCTGTCCTGTATTATATGGTTATAAAGAGCGTCTCCTGCTCTGGAGGACCTGTCCTGTCCTGTATTATGTGATTATAAAGAGCGTATCCTGCTCTGGATGACCTGTCCTGTCCTGCATTATGTGGTTAAAGAGTGTCTCCTGCTCTGGAGGACCTGTCCTGTCCTGTATTATGTGATTATAAAGAGCGTCTCCTGCTCGGGAGGACCTGTCCTGTATTATTTGATTATAAAGAGCGTCTCCTGCTCTGGAGGACCTGTCCTGTCCTGTATTATGTGATTATAAAGAGCGTCTCCTTCTCTGGAGGACCTGTCCTGTCCTGCATTATGTGATTATAAAGAGCGTCTCCTGCTCTGGAGGACCTGTCCTGTCCTGTATTATATGATTATAAAGAGCGTCTCCTGCTCTGGAGGACCTGTCCTGTCCTGTATTATGTGATTATAAAGAGCGTCTCCTGCTCTGGAGGACCTGTCCTGTCCTGTATTATGTGGTTATAAAGAGCGTCTCCTGCTCTGGAGGACCTGTCCTGTATTATGTGATTATAAAGAGCGTCTCCTGCTCTGGAGGACCTGTCCTGTCCTGTATTATGTGGTTATAAAGAGCGTCTCCTGCTCTGGAGGACCTGTCCTGTATTATGTAATTATAAAGAGCGTCTCCTGCTCTGGAGGACCTGCCTGTCCTGTATTATGTGATTATAAAGAGCGTATCCTGCTCTGGAGGACCTGTCCTGTCCTGCATTATGTGGTTAAAGAGTGTCTCCTGCTCGGGAGGACCTTTCCTGTCCTGTATTATGTGATTATAAAGAGCGTCTCCTTCTCTGGAGGACCTGTCCTGTATTATGTGATTATAAAGAGCGTCTCCTGCTCTGGAGGACCTGTCCTGTCCTGTATTATGTGATTATAAAGAGTGTCTCCTGCTCAGGAGGACCTGTCCTGTCCTGTATTATGTGATTATAAAGAGCGTCTCCTGCTCTGGAGGACCTGTCCTGTATTATGTGATTATAAAGAGCGTCTCCTTCTCTGGAGGACCTGTCCTGTCCTGTATTATGTGGTTATAAAGAGCGTCTCCTGCTCTGGAGGACCTGTCCTGTCCTGTATTATGTGATTATAAAGAGCGTCTCCTGCTCGGGAGGACCTGTCCTGTATTATGTGATTATAAAGAGCATCTCCTGCTCTGGAGGACCTGTCCTGTCCTGTATTATATGGTTATAAAGAGTGTCTCCTGCTCTGGAGGACCTGTCCTGTCCTGTATTATGTGGTTATAAAGAGCGTCTCCTGCTCTGGAGGACCTGTCCTGTCCTGTATTATGTGATTATAAAGAGCGTCTCCTGCTCGGGAGGACCTGTCCTGTATTATGTGATTATAAAGAGCATCTCCTGCTCTGGAGGACCTGTCCTGTCCTGTATTATATGGTTATAAAGAGTGTCTCCTGCTCTGGAGGACCTGTCCTGTCCTGTATTATGTGATTATAAAGAGCGTCTCCTTCTCTGGAGGACCTGTCCTGTCCTGCATTATGTGATTATAAAGAGTGTCTCCTGCTCTGGAGGACCTGTCCTGTCCTGTATTATGTGATTATAAAGAGCGTCTCCTGCTCTGGAGGACCTGTCCTGTCCTGTATTATGTGATTATAAAGAGCGTCTCCTGCTCTGGAGGACCTGTCCTGCATCATTTGGTTATGCCCCGCTGGACCGTCCCCTCTTAAGTCTATGGACATCATTGTAGTCTTTGGGTTGTCATGGGATTGGTCACCACAGCTCAGTTTTCAACTTGCTCTTCTCTTCTAGTTTTCATCACTGCTCAGTTTTCTACTAGCCTCCTTTCCCATTCTTCAGTGATTGGTGCCATTAGTTTTCTTGCCGAATATTTTAATAAGGGTCTATGCTCAAGAAGAGTGATCAGCACTACTCAGTTCTACTACTAAACCCCCTATTCTCCAGCTATTGGTGCCATTACTTTTGGTTCCTGATGCTAATAAAGGCCTAGACTGTCAAGGGGGGTGATCGTCACTGCTAGGTTTTCAGCAGGGAGAACACACAACTTTATGCCCAATTGGGAACTAAGCAGATGAGACGGTCCCTCTTAAAACTCTATGGACCATCCCCAAGCTACCCCTTTCCCATTTTTCATTTGATTGGTGCGATTAGTTTTGGTGCCCAATATGCTAATAAAGGCCTAGAAACTCAAAAGGGTAGTTACCACTGCTCAGCTCCCAACAGGGAGAATACTGAAGTTTATGCCCCGTTGAGAACCAAGCAGCCATTCCCTAGTCTATAGGCATCATTGCAGTCTATGGATTGTCAATGGGCTGGTCAATACTGTTCAGTTCTCTTCTAGCCTCTATCCCTTTCCCATTCTTTAGTGATTGGTGCCATTCGTTTTGGTGCCCAATATGCTAATAATGGTCTAGGCTGTCAAGGGGGGCAGTCACCACTGCTCAGTTCTCAACAAGGAAAGTGCTCAGGTTCATGCCCCGGCTTGAGAACTTACCAGCTGGGACCGCACCCTTGACAGTTTATGGACATGGTTGCGGTCTATAGATTGCCAAGGGGGCGGTCACTACTGCTCATTTCTCGACATGATATGCCAAGCAGTGGAGACTGCCCAGTTGACCAGTTAACCCGCATTAACATATTGCACATGAAAACTAACAGCACAGTTTGGTGAAGGTGTGTGGGGGGGGGGGGGGGTCTCATTACTGGAGTGTGATATATTCAACTCTGCTACATCACTGCACAAGTCCAACTTTCCAAGATCTCTTGCAACAGCTGGAGGCATACTAGTTGGGAATCACTGCTCTAAAGGCATACTTTGAGGGTAATATAGTCCTAGTGCAAGAGGGGGCAGCAACAAAACCCCCTTCTTCTTGGTCAGCATAAATAGGCCTGGAGCCAGGGCCGGCTCTGCCTATGGGAAAAAATGGCAGCTGCCTAGAGCGCCCTCTTGATGCGGGGACGCCGCTCTGCCTGCTGCAAGAAAGTTAGACAACCGGCTTCCGAACCACTTGCTAAGTCAGGAGGAGGTTTGTTACAGTGTGTCACCCCAGAAGTAAGGCGGGGTGTGCAAATGGGCGGAAGGCAAAATTAGCTAGGGTGGCAAACATCCTTGCACCAGCCCTGGGTGGAGCATCAGAATGACTCCTCTGTCTGGAAAAGAAAGGAAGCCCAGATACAGTTCTGCCATACTCCATCCATATACCCGAGATTTATTCTTCATGGAAATTATCTAAAGTAATATTTTACCGACACTATAATCCATTGTAAGTGGAGAAAATTCTCCGCACAGAATATAATGTACAATTCCCACTCTCCGACCATTATTTATGTCTACTTTATACCAGCGATCTCATCACCATCGCGAAGAGTAACTAATCCTATTTACGGCTCGCGCTTCTCCTACCAATGACCATTAAGACACAGCTGGAACACAAAACATTTTCTTTATGAAAAGAGGCTCGGATTAAAATCACAGCTTGGGATATCGTCAATTAAAGGGATTATATATTTATTAATGGGCGACTGGAGGTGATGGAGAAACGCAAATGGAACTCTAGAAATTAACTTGGTCTGAATTAATGATCAAGAATCTGTTACCGGAATCGATGTCCAAACCCAGCAATAAAGGGGTAGGGGGGAGAAAAAGTGACAACAAGTTAGGGCAATAAAATTCCTTTAGTCTGGAATTTGTCAAAGTATAAAAAAAAAAAAACACTTTAATCTGTAATACAGTGTAAATGAATCAAGATTTGGCGTAAGAGTAAAAAAAGAAAGAAAAAAAAGTGTATATGCGAATACGGCCCAGATTAGTGCACAAATTGTTGTCATGTAACATGAAGACAAGTTATCTCGCCATCTAGTGTTCGTAGTTGACATTGCAGCTTTTTCTGCTATATTTTTTACAGCTCATTATGCAGTATGTTTTGTGGATATTTCAGGCACTATTATTTACTCCCAATGGAGGTTGATATAGGCAGAATAGCTTTTGTGAATATACTAAAGTATTGTTGACCTTATTTAAATTTGTAGCAAAATATAAAAATTGCATGTAGATTTTTAAATTAATATTGTGCACAGTTCGTAATAAATTATACCTTAGTTTTAAATTACTGTTTTATATATATATATATATATATATATATATATATATATATATATATATATATATATAAAACCAAAGGATAAATTGGCCAGCACTATTGATCCAAACTATTGTAAAAACCTGGCTTACAGGTGCAGGCTGCTGGGCTAAATATAGAACAACATGAGAATACAGCAGCACACTGCTAGCACAAAGATATAGATGAAACATGAGTATATAGATAAAACATGAGTATATAGATAGAACATGAAAAGCTATACAGATGTAATGCAATAAATGAAGATATGAAACTATGAAAATATGAGGTACTTAGCTTGCAAATTTGGCGCCAAATAGCGCAGACCGTCCCACCACGGTAAGGTGACCTCATTCTGGGACGGACCCTACACTGTGTATATGCCTCTGTGTGAATATACTCATGTTTCATCTATATCTTTGTGCTAGCAGTGTGCTGCTGTATTCTCCTGTTGCTGTATATATATATATATATATATATATATATACTTATATATGTTATTAACATTATTATTAATAATAATCATAATAATAATCATATACTTATTTATGTTATTAACATTATTATTAATAATAATCATAATAATAGTCATAATAATAATTTATTTTCTTTAATTAGGTAGTCTGTAAATATGACAAATTTATCACAGTGTCTGTTTGATAAATTCAGCACATACTTAGAAATGTCTGCCTTAACTTTCACCACCTATTGGTTGGTTTAAGTTGAACCAAAATATGAAGCCAAAATTTGGGTAAAATTTTGGTGCATCTGGCACCCTTGTCAAGAGAGCTGTATAAAGTGTCTAAAATACATAGTAAATGTAGTGCAAGGAACAACTGACTGTTTTTTTTTTGTTTTTTTTATTTATTATTATTTTCTTTGTATGACTATTATTATTAATATTATTATTAGTAGTAGTAGTATAATTAATATAAGTATTAATATTATTTTCTTTGTATAACTTTTTATTATTATTATTATTATTAGTAGTAGTAGTAGTAGTAGTAGTAGTAGTATAATTATTATAAGTATTATTATTATTTTCTTTGTATGACTATTATTATTATTATTATTGTTATTATTATTAGTAGTAGTAGTAGTAGTAGTAGTATAATTAATATAAGTATTAGTATTATTTTCTTTGTATGACTTTTTATTATTATTATTATTATTATTAGTAGTAGTAGTAGTAGTAGTAGTAGTAGTAGTAGTATAATTATTATAAGTATTATTATTATTTTCTTTGTATGACTATTATTATTATTAATATTATTATCATTAGTAGTAGTAGTATAATTATTATAAGTATTATTATTATTTTCTTTGTATGACTATTATTATTATTAATATTATTATTATTATTATTATTAGTAGTAGTAGTAGTAGTAGTAGTAGTATAATTAATATAAGTATTAGTATTATTTTCTTTGTATGACTTTTTATTATTATTATTATTAGTAGTAGTAGTAGTGGTAGTAGTATAATTATTATAAGTATTAGTATTATTTTCTTTGTATGACTTTTTATTATTATTATTATTATTATTATTATTATTAGTAGTAGTAGTAGTAGTAGTATAATTATTATAAGTATGCAAGGCAGGTATAGGAGGCACTCACCACCGAATTTCATGATAGAAAATTTGCTTCCTTATTCTAGAAAATGCAGCAGCAGAAATGACGTGTGGAAGCAGCACACTACAAACAGGTAACAGCTATTTCACGCCCCCTTTGGGCGCTTCATCAGACCACGCCCTGGGCGTGGTCTGATGAAGCGCCCGAAGGGGGCGTGAAATAGCTGTTACCTGTTTGTAGTGTGCTGCGTCCACACGTCCTTTCTGCTGCTGCATTTTCTAGAATAAAGAAGCACATTTTCTATCACAAAATTCGGTGGTGAGTGCCTCCTATACCTGCCTTGCATACGCTCTATTTGAACTACGCTTCAAGGATTGAGCACCCGTAACCGTTACGTGTATGAGGTCCATTTATACTACACCAGCTACTACCGCCTATGAACTGTGTGTGTAAGCTATATCTGTGCTGAAGCTGTGCCGGCTTTTCCTCCTCTTCAATCTGTGATAATTATTATAAGTATTAGTATTATTTTCTTTAAAAGATAAATTTGCACAGAAATGATAAATTAAAAGATAAATTTAAATTTGCACAGAAATGTCAAAAAGACTTGAAAATTTAAAAGCTATTGAAAATTAAAATTAAAAATTTAGTAAACTCTGTCAATTTAGCCCACTTACCAGATGCATGTATCACTAGCAACAATGTTGTGTTCATGCAAAGGATGCTGGGAGTTATGAAAAGGAAAGAAAAGAAAAAAGGAAAGTATCTGACTGGAAGGACTATATGACACGTTGTAATTCCAGACGTCTTTACCGCCATTGCTTCTGATGAGCGCACATTCGCTTGTATCACCCGCAGTAAAATCCCAATGTTGATCTTGTCTTATTTAACATCCGATCAATTTGGAGAGCAGAGGTTATTGTTTTATACCGCGGCCACAATATTCCCCGGCAATACCAGAAGTTGAAATCGTTTCGGACAACATGTCGCGGCAGACAAATTCACAGCGCTCAGCTTTCTCCACCTCAGAATAACAATCAATATAAGCAAAACACATAAAGATGAAACGGCCGCCCGAACCATTCTCCAAATGTTACCAGTTAGAAAGAAGCCCAACAGAAAAATAAACACAGGGAACCATTCCAGCCTGTAAGAAAGGACTAAATGTACATCGTAAAACCACCGTCTGTTCCTTCCCACCACCAGATCCGCTCATAACGCCTTTATTATCCGCACAATCTCACTTCATAATAAAAGAGGAGAAATGAAGTCGAATGTTTAGTGTAGATTTACACCAATTATGTCGCCGATCCTCAGCCAGGAAAACTTCCGGCCAACGCACTGTTCCCACCAAAGTGTTTACAGGTCGTTCTGCCGAATGATCATCGACTCGTATACTGGACCCGATCCTCCAGCTCTGGAGCCACGATACAGGGATTGTCCACTCCGGGCCCTAATGCGACATATGGAGGTGATAGAAAGTGTCCCCGACCTGTTCTGGACACCTCTCTACTAGCAGAAGTCACTACAAGGAGCAGAATGGACACAGGACTGCATTACAAGGATACTTAAAGGGATACTCCACCTCTATACATCTTTGAATAGGGGATAAGATGTCTGTTCGCAGGGGTCCCGCCGCTGGGACCTCCCCCGCCCCCTGATCTCCGTGCAGCACCCAGCATTCTGACAGTTATTCTCAGAACACTGGGTTTGGGCGTCCGTGATCGTGATGTCACACTGTGCCCCCTCGTGACATCACGCCATGCCACTTCCATTCATGTTTACGGGAGGGGGCATGGTGTCCACAATGCGCCCTCCTGTAAACAAGAATGGAGGGGGCGGGACATCACAAGGGGTCGTGGCGTGATGGTCCCAACTGTGGTACCCCCGTGATTAGACATCTCATTTCCTATGCTTTGGAGCGGGGTACCCCTTTAGTGATTATAATGTTCAGTATAGATTGCTGGAAGTACAAAGGTGTTCACAGTCTTTTATACAAATGGGTTCACCAATGTCTTTCCTGAAAATAAAGGGTTACTCTTTAATTTTTTTAAATAAACTGGTGTCAGAAAATTATATAGATATAAATTACTCATATGTAAAAATCTCACCCCTGCAAGTACTTATCAGCTGCTGTATATTCAGAAGAAAGTAATGTAGTCTTTCCAGTCAGACACAGTGCTGCCACCTTTGTCCATGTCAGGAACTGTCCAGAGCAGAAGCAAACCCCCATAGCAAACCAATCCTGCTCTGGAAAGTTCTTGATACGGACAGATGTAGCAGCAGAGAGCACTGTGTCTGACTGGAAAGACTACATGATTTCCTCAAGGGCAAACAGCAGCTCATAATTGCTGGAATGGCTAAATGACTTCCTCGAGGGCAAACAGCAGCTGATAAGTACTGGAAAGACTAAATGACTTCCTCCGGGGCATACAGCAGCTAATAAGTACTGGAAAAACTACATGACGTCATCTGGGGTGTACAGCAGCTAATAAGTACTGGAAAGACTACATGACGTCCTCTGGGGCGTACAGCAGCTAATAAGTACTGGAAAGACTACATGGCTCCCTCTAGGAAATACAGCAGCTTATAAGTACTGAAAAGAGGAGATAACTTCCTCCAGGGTATACAACTGCTGCTAAGTACTGAACATACTACATGACTTCTTCAGAGCATACAGCAGCTGATAAGTACTGGAAGGTTTGAGATTTATGAATAGAATAATTTACTAATCTGTATAACTTGGAAAAAAAATCTCTGGAGGGACTCAAAATTCAATACAAGATTGCAACATGCTAGCAAAACCTTCAACAGACTGTAATTCACATTGCAACCTCTGGGTGGCCACCTTAAGATGCAAATAAAGCATAAACAACCCCTGACAGAGTATCACAAACTAATATAAAGATATATTAATGGGATTATGCAGGATAAGAAAAGAACATAGCTGCTTTCTTAAGAAACACCTGTCCTTCACTTATGTGTGGTATTACGATCTGGCTCCATTGAATTCAGTGACAGTGAGCTGCAATTCCATACACAACCAGAAGAGCGGAGCTGTTTCTGGATGACAGCAGCTATGTTTTTTACTATTATCCTGGAGAACCCCTTTACATCTTATGCTGTACTATGACATTGCAAGAATGATGTCTTTTTTGCAAACTCAAGTACAGTGACCCCCCCCCCCCCCACCCCACGACCTACGATGGTCCCGACATACGATGATTTCAACATACGATGCTTTTGTATGTGGGGGCCATCATATAAACGGCTATCTGGCAGCGCAGACTGCTTCAGCTGCCACCGGAAAGCCGTTTACGGTGCCCCGAGTGGTCCGCTGACGATCACTTACCTGTCCTCAGGGCTCCGGCGCGTCCTCTTCGGGATCCCCTGCATCGTCGGCACTCTCCAACGTCATCATAACATCGCTGCGCACGCCGTCCCGTCATCCAATAGGAGCGGCGTGCACAGCGGCGTGCGCAGCGACGTGATGGCGGCGTCGGAGAGCGAGGATGCCGGGGAAGCAGAGGCCTTGCCGGAGTCTCGAAGACACCCCGGGGACGCGGCGACAGCGATGGAAGGCGACATCCAGGGCAGCGGTGACGAGCGGTGACGGTCCGGAGCGGCGGGGACAGGTGAGTTTAACCTCCAATACCAGCGGTCTTCAACCTGCGGACCTCCAGATGTTGCAAAACTACAACTCCCAGCATGCCCGGACAGCCGTTGGCTGTCCGGGCATGCTGGGTGTTGTAGTTTTGCAACATCTGGAGGTCCGCAGGTTGTAGATCACTGTCCTATACTTTACATTGCACGGATCCCTCAACATACGATGGTCCATTTGGAATGGATTACCATCGTATGTTGAGGGACCACTGTAGTAGGATGCCACGGTGATGGCGCAGGTACGGAAATTGTGCCACGCCATCTCCTGTAGGTGATAGATGTATTATGTGGCCGTGATAAGAGATATTTCTAATCCTTGTGATTCCTTAAAGGGGTACTCCGGTGGAAAACTTTTTTTTTTTTGTTTAAATCAACTGGTGCCAGAAAGTTAAACAGATTTGTAAATTACCTCTATTAAAAAATCTTAATCCTTCCAGGACTTATCAGCTGCTGAATACTACACAGGAAATTCTTTTCTTTTTGGAACACAGTGCTCTCTGCTGACATCACGCGCACAGTGCTCTCTGCTGACATCTCTGTCCATTTTAGGAACTGTCCAGAGCAGCATATGTTTTCTATGGGGATTTTCTCCAAATCTGGACAGTTCCTAAAATGGACAGAGATGTCAGCAGAGAGCACTGTGCTCGTGATGTCAGCAGAGAGCTCTGTGTTCCAAAAAGAAAAGAATTTCCTCTGTAGTATTCAGCTGCTAATAAGTACTAGAAGGATTAAGATTTTTTATTAGAAGTCATTTACAAATCTGTTTAACTTTCTGGCACCAGTTGATTTAAATAAAATAAAAAGTTTTACACGGGAGTACCCCTTTAAGTCAGTGTTTTCCAAAGAGTGTGCCTCCAGCTGTTGCAAAACTTCAACTCCCAGCATGCAAGGACAGCCAAAGTGCCCCCTTTCTTTATAACTATTTAGGTGTCTTTATGTATCTATTTGTAAATAACTTGTATCCAATTTGTAAATACAGTGCAACAATGTTTCCTATCGAACAACAGTAAACTATCTGCCCGAAGTGTTTCCAGTAGTGATGAGCGGCATATGCCATATTCGAATTTGCGATATTTCGCGAATATGAGGACGAATATTCGCCCCATATTCGTGAAATTTGAATATTCGTTATATTCGTGACGTTTTTTTTTAATTGCGAAATTTCGCTATTGCGAATGCGAAATTAGTAGCGAAATTTCGCTCGTCTGCGCATGCGCGCTATAATATCATGCGAGGGACGTTGCTAGGGATGTTGCTAAGCTCTGACAACTGCGCTTGCAGAACTCTCATTGGCTCACAGGCATAAGCAGGGCGGAATTTCCACGAATATTCGCATTGCGAATGAATGAAATGATACAAGCATTGCATTTATCAGTCGAAGGAGATCCCTACAATGTGCTCAGTTTTTAAAATCAGTTTGAAAAAAAGCCGAATATTCGTAATAGTGAATTTTAATCGCGAAATTCGTAATATTCGCGAATTTGCGAATATGCGATATTCGCGACGAATATTCGAATTGAGAATATTCGTGAGCAACACTAGTTTCCAGTCTCTTTTTACAATTACATTCCTCCCCCGTCCGTGAATCAAAATGGGAGCGAACGACAATAAACTAAAAGATTCGGCCTCATTTCCGATTAATAACAATTAAAATATAAGAAGTAACCTCCCCAAACACCTCTACCCCCTCCCCCTCCCTTCTCGCGCCCCCTCCGCAGTCACCCGGGCGCTGAAGAGCTGATTAAAAGTCTAAATAATCTTCCAAAAAAATAATAATAAACAACAACAATAGCCAAAGAAAACACTTTACATAAAATCCCTTTTTTTTAATGTTTCGCAACAAATATCATCTTGCCAAAGAATTGCGGCGCCGTTTATCTTATAACTTGTTTAAGTTCCCCCTCCGGGGGGCGGATGAGGCTTTTGAAGCTTCTTCTTCTTCTTGCTCTGGACTGAAATCATTAGCAACAAAAGTAAATTGTTTTTAATTGCTGGGAACTTCGTTACGACCCCGGGAAACCTCGTTTTTTTTTGTTCGTCCGCTGCTTTCCAAAGGACTAGACGTAACAAATGAATCTTTCTCTCGGATCCTGTCATCTTTAGCGCGTCCTCGGAGCTGCGGAGCCTAACGGGCAATTGCGGAAGAGAGAGAAGTCATTAGGTAACTTTTACTACACTGTCCGAGAGGCTGCGCGGTATTTATCTGTGACATTGCTTTCGCCTGGATTCGTCACCTCTCCGACCGCTGTCGCGGCTTCGCCCCCAGATAGAGTGCTCATCAAAAAACCGCAGCGCCATATTATAAACAATGAGGAGCAATGGTGTCTAATGTATTTCGTAGATCGGGACCTTGACAGCGCGCTCGACAATCCCGCCACAACCTAGGGCTACTTCATTAATATACTGTAGCAAAGACCAGGGATGATATACACAGGGTTCAATAGGTTGCAGCAGGGGCTTTCGTGATTGCAAAACTACAACTCCCAGCATGCCCGAACAGCCGTTGGCTGTCCGGGCATGCTGGGAGTTGTAGTTTTGCAACAGCTGGAGGTCGATAGTTTGGGGACCCCGGCATATAGCTTAAGCCAGATGCCCCTCAGAGTGATCAGGACATACGTGCATGCTCACATATGCATGCTCATTACTTAAAGGGGTACTCCGCCCAGTGACATCTTATCCCTTACCTAAAGAAAAGGGGATAAGATGTCTCATTGCGGGGGGTTGTTGCGGGGGGTTGTTTCTGGGACCCCACCCAACACCACCACAATCTCCGGCGCTGCACCCCGGTCATCCTGCATGAAACGAATTCTGCTCAGTGTCGCATGAGGGGAGACCACAGCCGTCAAGCCCCCTCCATTCATGGCTATGGGAGGAGAACCCATAGACATGAATTGAGGGGGTGTGGTATTGCTCCAAGCTTCAGAATGTCTCGGTGCAGGCCTGGAAATTGCAGGGGGTCCCAGCCCCTTTAAGTTGAGCAAGCTGAACCACTCCAAAACCAGATTAAATCCGAATTTTAGGGGGCTTGTGGCTCAGTGAACTTGGCAATGTTGGAGGTGAGCTGTTCCAGCAGATGATAGCCATGAGTACAGCTCAGACTAGCAAGGAAGGAGATCACTAGTGCTGCTGAGAAGCGCTAGTTAACTGAGGGAAAGTGTAAAACTACTATATATCCTGATCCCATAGAGATAACAGCAGTATACAGAGAGAGCTGGATGGGATGTGTATAACTATTGTATATTCTGATCCCATATAGATAGCAGCAACAGTATACAGATAGAGTTGGAGGGGATGTGTATAACTACTATATATCCTGATCCCATAGAGATAGTAGCAGCATACAGATAGAGCTGGAGGGGAAGTGCGTAGCTACTATATATCCTGAGAACATAAAGATAGCAGTAGAGTATACAGATAGAGCTGGAGGGGAGGCCAATAACTACTACATCTCCTGATCCCTTAGAGATAGCAGCAGTATACAGAAAGAGCTGCATGGGAGGTGTATAACTATTATATATCCTGATCCCATAGAGATAGCAGCAACAGTATGCAGATAGAGTTGGAGGGGAGGTGTATAACTACTCTATATTCCGATATATATAGAGATAGCGACAGCATCTGACATTTTGTAGATTAAGTACATGGCCCCTTTAAGAGCCCCAGCTTGTTTCTTGTTCCTCGGTATAAGACGTCTTCTCTGCTGCACACTCTCCATACTGGATCCAACGTAATGTTTTAATTAAGTGAATCTCATTAGTTAAGCCTAAACATGAAAAGCGACGACAAAAATGAGATGTTAAGTGGCAAATGGCGTTTAAATCAGTCCCTATGATTACTTTCATGTCTGAATCGCAACATCTTCCGCTAAATAGGATCAAGACCAACTTAAAAGGGCGAAGAAATAAATTATTTACTCCGAGTCTCAAACCTTCCGATTGGATCTTTAAGAGTTTCCTTTACATTAGTCACTTCACGGCCGCGCAAAAGAAATGGAGAAAACCGAAATATTCTGTGATTGATAAAAGTGTTATAGCAGTGCTTCCCAACCAGTGTGCCTCCAGCTGTGACAAAACTACAACTCCCAGCATTTGGCTGTCCGGGCATGCTGGGAGTTGTAGTTTTCCCACAGCTAGAGACACACTGGTTGGGAAACACTGTGTTATAGTAAAACTTCTCATATTAGATATTACCGTATTTTTCACCCTATAGGACGCACCGGCGTATAAGACTCACCCAATTTATAGGGGCAAAATCTAAAAAAATAAAGATTTTGAACCCAATAGTGGTCTTGAACCTGCGGACCTCCAGATGTTGCAAAACTACAACTCCAAGCATGCCCGGACAGCCGTTGCCTGCCCGGGCATGCTTGGAGTTGTAGTTTTGCAACATCTGGAGGTCCGCAGATTGAAGACCACTGCATAGGAGGTAATACTCACGTGTCCCCGCCGCTCCGGACCCGTCACCGCTGCCCTGGATGTCGCTCCATCGCTGTCGCCGTGTCCCTGTTGCTCCGTAACGTCTCTGCTGCCGGCCGGGTATCCTCGCTCTCCGTCGCCGCCATCACATTGTTACGCACGCCGACGCACGTACGCGACGACGTGATGACGAGGAAGGAGAGCGCCGGCCATACAGGGGATCCCTGAACGGAGAAGACACCGAGGAGGCAGGTAAGGTCCTGTAAGCACTATCCCGGCTTTTCAGTCGGGCTGTTCGGCGGTCCCGAACAGCCCGACTGAACAGCCGGGTTAGTGTCACTTCCCTTCAGACGCGGCGGTCAGCTTTGATCGCCGCGTCTGAAGGGTTAATACAGGGCATCACCGTGATCGGTGATGTCCTGTATTAGCCGCGGGTCCCGGCCGTTGATGGCCACAGGGACCGCCGCGATAGGGGTGTATTCGCCGTATAAGACGCACCGACTTTTTCCACCCAGTTTTGGGGAAGAAAAAGTGCGTCTTATACGGCGAAAAATACGGTATACTTTATTACATGTTAAGATTAGAGCTTAGCAAATTTTTGAAAAATTTGTTTCGGTCCCAATTTATTTGCGGCAAATCTGTGTTAAAAGCGGCAATTTCTGGCCTACAGAGAACCTCAGTTCAGGCAGCATGAGGAGAATATATGGTGGCAGAATGAGACAGCCTGGAGGTGGCAGCAGCATTAGGAGAACATATTGTGGAAGTATAAGACAGCCTGAAGGTGGTATCAGCAGCATCAGGAGTCCTGAAAGTGACCTGGTGACATAGTGGTGTGGTAGGTGGCAATACCAGTACTCGGTGATGAAGGTGGGGGAAAAAAGGAGAACTTGGCATTAGATGTGTGGCCTCAGGCGGTGGCAGGATCAGAATATTAGCTGAGGCTGGTAGGCAGAAAAAAACGGTCTCTTTTGTAAAAGTGTTAGTGTGCACAAGTACTGAGGATATGCATTACGTAAAACTTAACTTTTAATAATATCATTAGGATAAAATATATGTAGCCATTTTTTTTTTTTTTTTTTAATCAATCAAAAGGAAAGGTGTGCAAAAAACACCATGTACCACCTACACCACCAAGTATTGATGAAATGCAAAGGTGGAAGGGAACAATGTATGGTCCATTGTAACCGGTGGGGGTAAAATCTTCCCCTGTAAGGCCCTACTCTCACACTATTAATTCCCTTCTAGACAAATGTTACTCACCCTAAAAAGGGCGGCCCCACACAGGAACCTCTCCCTATTTCCTCCTAAAAACCCTGTGAAATGGCAGTGTTTGTATGTGGAAATAGGGAGAGGTTCCTGTGTGGGGCCGCCCTTTTTAGGGTGAGTAACATTTGTCTAGAAGGAAATTAATAATGCGAGAGTAGGGCCTTACAGGGGAAGTTTTCACCCCCACCGGTTACAATGAACCATACGTTGTTCCCTTCTACTTTTTAGAGGTCTTTGCATCACATCAATACTTGGTGGTGTAGGTGGCACATGGTGTTTTTTGCATACCTTTCCTTTTGTTTGATTTAAAAAAAAAATGTGGTTACATATATTTTATTTTCATCCTAAGAATATTATTAAAAGTTAAGTTTTAGCTATTTCATATTCTCAATTATTACTTGTGGTCTGATGCAGAGGAATGTCTGTAACTGGGGAGCAGCACCTTAAATCTGTTTAGCTCCATCCATTTTTGTGAAGTGTTGGTGGCACCATGGTCAATCTACTCTGATGTATCAGGCATTGGTGGGTGGAAATCCTGGCTGATCCATCCCTGATTCATCTTCACAAAGGTCAGTCTCTCCCCTTTTTCCTTGGACAGACTCCTTGGGGTGACTATGGCCCGCACTATACACCCGCTCTGATGGCACACTACTGGCCGGGCAGGACAGCTTTTCCAGGGCAAACTCTGCTAGTTGCGGCCAGAAATCAAGTTTGGCTGCCCAGAAGTCCAGCGGATCTTCAAGGTGTGTTGGCATGGCCATGTCAAGGTATGCCACCACCTGCTGGTTCAGGTCCTGCTCCAGGTCTACCTGCTGCTGATTAGTTGGTTCACTATGCGGGTGAAGAAAGCTACTCATCAGCGACTGTAGACTCAGGCTGCTGCTGATGGAACTGGTACTGCTCCTGCCACCCCTCCCCAGCAGCCATGGCAGTGGAAGGTGAGCGCAGAAGGCCCCCCGAGTCAGACTTGCGAGTGGATGGACAATGGCGCCGACCAACTGACTATGTAGGATCTCTCTGTAGTAGGTCAGTTTGTCTTCCCTCTCAGTGGGTGTAAAAAGGCCCCCATTTTGTAGCAGTAGCGAGGGTCCAATAGGGTGGAGAGCCAGAAGTCATCCCGCTGCTGAAAGGTGACAATTCGGTGGTCACTACGCAAGCAAGTGAGCATGCATTGTGCCATTTGTGCAAGTGACTCGGAGGGACTCCCTGCCTCCATCTCCACTGCATACTGCCACGGTGTGTCTGGGTCCTCTGTCTCGCCTTCCTCATAACCCTCCAGCTCCTCTGGCTGCTCCTGCTCCTCCTTTCCTGTTACAAGACTAGAAAAATCACCCATCTTACGAAACCTAAACTGTGCTCCACTGTACCCCTCCCCCTCCTCCTCCTTCTCCAGTTCAGCCCCCACAGGGCTCATGTGGCCGTGAGATGTAGGCGCCACGTCTCCAGTGCCCTGACCAGCCATCATTTCCAACACGTGTTGTAGTAAAAGAAGCAGTGGAATGACGTAGTTCATCCCGTAATCTGCCGACACATCTTGCATGTTGCCAGATGCTTAATGAAAAACTGCCACACCGAGGAGTAGCTGATTTTCCCACCAACAGTCCACACTGATTGACTGCTACTGCTGCCGTCTCCAGGAACCCCTGTTCCACTACCTCCCAGGAAGGTAGGTTGCCGCAAAGCAGGTGGTCTACCCCGGGCATGTTTGTCTCCAGACTTTACACTTCTGCCACCATGCTGACTGCCAACCGTGCTACCGCCTTGCTGGCTCAGCTGCTGCCTCACGGGCAACCTGCAACCATCTTCTCCTGATGATGATGAAACCCGGCTCCCAAGTGTGATCGGCTTCATCATCATCAACAAGTGTCTGCACGTCACTGATGTCTCCTCATCATTACTTGCCTGTCTAGCGGAGGAAGCAGTGGATGTCTCCTCTACTTGGCTGGGCAGTAGCTGCTGACTGTCCTCTATTAGATTGTCCTCACTGAATAGTGAAGCTGAACCCACAGCATAAGATACTTCTGTAGGGGAGGGAACAGAATAGGACAGAGGCAATGGGAGGACAGGGACTGCTCCAGGGCCATGCCAACTGAGGGTTGTGTCTGGGGAACCCACCAACTGTTGACTGGGGGTGTCAGATGTCACTTGTGATGAAGTGGATGACCGTGTTAACCAATCGACGACGGCAGATGGGTTGCTGGTCGAGACACGACCGCTGGCTGATAACGGGAGCTCAGGCCTCTCGCTGCGACTCCTGATGCCACTCGTCCCTAGTCTGTTGCAACCTCTGCCTGATGAATTTAGGCCTCTGCCACTCCTCTGTGCACGTCCTGGCACTTCTCTACCTGACATACTTAGTGCGTACATGAGGAAGTACAATACGCTCCACTACGCTTAAAACAGTATTTGTCTACAACACCAGCAGGTGTGTACTTTTGCCTGGCCTTTCACAGTATCCAGGCACTTAAGACTTGAACAAAATTGTACACCACTTAGATGTACACACAGGTTACACTTAAGGCTGGGTTCACATCACGTTTTTACCAATACGGGACCACATACGGCTGGGGGGAGCTAAAACCTTCTGCTCCCGTATACCTGCCGTATGCCGCCCATATGCAATTCATTTCAATGAGTCGGCCGGAGTGAGACGCTGACTCCGGTCGGCTCATTTTTGCCCCGTATGATTTCTTAATTTTTTTTTTTTGCAATGTTACTATGCACATTCCATATCCTGGTCTCGTAGATACATATACATTCAGTAGATACATATACACACATACATATAGTAGATACATATACACACATACATATAGTAGATACATATACACACATACATATAGTAGATACATATACACACATACATATAGTAGATACATATATACACATACTTACAGTAGATACATATACACACATACATATAGTAGATACATATACACACATACATATAGTAGATACATATACATACAGTAGATACATGTACATTCCGTAGGTACATATACACACATACATATAGTAGATACATATACACACATACATATAGTAGATACATATACACACATACATATAGTAGATACATATACACACATACATATAGTAGATACATATACACACATACATATAGTAGATACATATACACACATACATACAGTAGATACATATACATACAGTAGATACATGTACATTCCGTAGGTACATATACACACATACATATAGTAGATACATATACACACATACATATAGTAGATACATATATACACATACATATAGTAGATACATATTCACACATACATATAGTAGATACATATACACACATACATATAGTAGATACATATACACACATACATATAGTAGATACATATACACATATACATATAGTAGATACATATATACACATACATATAGTAGATACATATACACACATACATATAGTAGATACATATACACACATACATATAGTAGATACATATACATACATACATATAGTAGATACATATACACACATACATACAGTAGATACATATACACACATACATATAGTAGATACACACATACATATATGGATACGTATATACACATACATATAGTAGATACATATACACACATATATATAGTAGATACATATATACATATACACACATACATATAGTAGATACATATACACACATACATATAGTAGATACACACATACATATAGTAGATACATATATACACATACATATAGTAGATACATATACACACATACATATAGTAGATACATATACACACATACATATAGTAGATACATATACACACATACATATACAGTGGTCCCTCAACATACGATGGTAATTTGTTCCTAACGACCCATCGTTTGTCGAATCCATCGTATGTTGAGGGATTCGTGCAATGTAAAAAGTGCATTTAATACTCACCTGTCCCCTCAGCTCCGGACCACGTCCTCAACGATCCCGATGCTGTCCCAGGGACTCCCGATGCTGTCCCAGGGGCTCCCGATGCTTTCCCGCTGCTCCGGCGTCTTCTTCGGGATCCTCCGGCTTCTTGCGCCTCGCTTTCTGGTGACGTTATCACGCTGTGCACCAGGACGGCGTGCGCCGTAACATAATAACGACGCCGGAAAGCGAGGCCCGGACCCCGGAGAAGATGCAGAAGACGCCGGAGGATCGCAAAGTGGACCCGGAGCAGCGGGGATAGGTAAGCGAACCTGTTCGGAATGCTTAAACTGCTATCCGACAGCAGCTTAAGCATTTTGCGCTGTCAGATAGCAGTTAATGCGATGGCCCCGACATATAAAAGCATTGTATGTCGATTTGATCATATGTCGGGGTGTTACTGTACACACATACATATAGTAGATACATATACATTCAGTAGATACATATACACACATACATACAGTAGATACATATACATTCAGTAGATACATATACACACATACATACAGCAGATACATATACACACATACATATAGTAGATACATATACATACATACAGTAGATACATATACACACATACATATAGTAGATACATATACACTCATACATATAATAGATACATATACACACATACATATAGTAGATACATATACAGACATACATATAATAGATACATATAGTAGATACATATACATTCAGTAGATACATATACACACATACATATAGTAGATACATATACACACACATACATATAGTAGATACATATACACACATACATATAATAGATACATATACACACATACATATAGTAGATACATATACACACATACATATAATAGATACATATACACACATACATATAGTAGATACATATACACACATACATATAGTAGATACATATACACACATACATATAATAGATACATATACACACATACATATAGTAGATACATATACACACATACATATAGTAGATACATATACACACATACATATAGTAGATACATATTCACACATACATATAGTAGATACATATACACACAGTAGATACATATACATTCCGTAGGTACATATACACACATACATATAGTAGATACATATACACACATACATATAGTAGATACATATACACTCATACATATAATAGATACATATAGTAGATACATATACATTCAGTAGATACATATACACACATACATATAGTAGATACATATACACTCATACATATAATAGATACATATAGTAGATACATATACATACATACAGTAGATATATATATTATTTTTATAGAGCAAGCCTCTTGGCAAATGCTTCATGAAGGCGGCATCTGTAAGAAAGAACGTTCTGTACATCACAGACACAGGTTTACAACAATACCCGATAATGTTTATTTCATTGTTAGATGTCCCAGGATGCAGCAAAAGTCAGCATCTTTTTATTTTTCGCGTGTTCCTAAAGACTCTAATACATTTTAAAATGTTCTATGATCATTCAAAACCTGCACACAGCACAAAAACCCAATCCCCGCCATGTGCCAAAGCCTCGGCATCTTATTGTCAGACAAATCATCGCACGCCACAAAAACACTTTGCTACCTGTGTTCTACAAAATCCAGAGAGAGTATTTACCCTTAAATGGGCGCTGCCAGAATCAAAAAAGTTTTATATGTTGTACATCTTGGCAAAACATTAACCTTTCTAATATAAACTGCTCAAAAAAATAAAGGGAACACAAACAACACAATGTAACTCCAATCAATGACACTTGTGTGAGATCCCACTGTCCACTCAGAAAGAACACTGATTGACAATCAATTTCACATGGAACAGACAACAGGTGGAAATTATAGGCAATTAGCAAGACACCCCCAATAAAGGAGTGGTTCTGCAGGTGGTGACCACAGACCACTTCTCAGTTCCTATACTTCCTGGCTGACGTTTTGGTCACTTTTGAATGCTGGCGGTGCTTTCACTCTAGTGGTAGCATGAGACGGAGTCTACAACCCACACAAGTGGCTCAGGTAGTGCAGCTCCTCCAGGATGGCACATCAATGCGAGCTGTGGCAAGAAGGTTTGCTGTGTCTGTCAGCGTAGTGTCCAGAGCATGGAGGCGCTACCAGGAGACAGGTCAGTACATCAGGAGACATGGAGGAGGCCGTAGGAGGGCAACAACCCAGCAGCAGGACGCTACCTCCGCCTTTGTGCAAGGAGGAGCAGGAGGAGCACTGTCAGAGCCCTGCAAAATGACCTCCAGCAGGCCACAAATGTGCATGTGTCCACTAAAACCGAAACAGACTCCATCAGGGTGGTATGAGGGCCCGATGTCCACAGGTGGGGGTTGTGCTTACAGCCCAACACTGTGCAGGACGTTTGGCATTTGCCAGAGAACACCAAGATTAGCAAATTTGCCACTGGCGCCCTGTGCTCTTCACAGATGAAAGCAGGTTCACACTGAGCACATGTGACAGACGTGACAGAGTCTGGAGACGCCATGGAGAACGTTCTGCTGCCTGCAACATCCTCCAGCATGACCGGTTTGGCGGTGGGTCAGTAATGGTGTGGGGTGGCATTTCTTTGAGGGGCCGCACAGCCCTCCATGTGCTTGCCAGAGGTAGCCTGACTTCCATTAGGTACCAAGATGAGATCCTCAGACCCCTTGTGAGACCATATGCTGGTGCGGTTGGGCCTGGGTTCCTCCTAATACAAGACAATGCTAGACCTCATGTGGCTGGAGTGTGTCAGCAGTTCCTGCAAGAGGAAGCCATTGATGCTATGGACTGGCCCGCCCATTCCCCTGAATCCGATTGAGCACATCTGGGATGTCTCGCTCCATCCACCACAGACTGTCCAGGAGTTGGCGGATGCTTTAGTCCAGGTCTGGGAGGACATCCCTCAGGAGACCATCCTCCACCTCATCAGGAGCATGCCCAGGCATTGTAGGGAGGTCATACGGGCACGTGGAGGCCACACACACTACTGAGCCTCATTGTGACTTGTATTAAGGACATTACATAAAGTTGGATCAGCCTGTAGTGGGGTTTTCCACTGTGATTTTGAGTGTGACTCCATATCCAGACCTCCAGGGGTTGATACATTTGATTTCCATTGATACATTTTGTGTGATTTTGTTGTCCGCACATTCAACTATGTAAAGAAAAACACCACTAGGGGTCCCCATACCATCCAGAAGATAATCCTGTCCGGCTGCAGCATCATCTTTGTCCCAGGTGAAGCACAGGCAGGGACAAAGTCCAGTAAATGAGGGCGGGACTAGCACTCCTCTATGCTCACTCCTATCCTATCAGGCCACAGCATGAAAACAGAGAGGAGGGGGTTACAGAGCAGCCTTGCAGTGATTGGATAAAGCACAGCACAGACTCAGGGAGGAAGTGAGTGCATAGTGAGTGAGGGTGGGCTCAATGCTTGCCCATTACTGAGCAGTGGATGTTAGAATGAGTGAGCAGCAGAATTTGTGAGATGAATACAGAAGATAGACACATAAAAGAAAAAAAAAACATGTAAAGCATCCGGCATGCTTTTGGGGCCAGAAAAAAATGTATACCTATACCATACTGCTTCTGATTCCCAACCAGGAAGTCTCCAGGTGTTGCAAAACCACAACTCCCAGCATTGGTTTTGCAACATATTTTTAAAAATTTACATAACATCTTGACTAAAGAAAGAGACTGATTCCTAAATCTGGGACGCATTAGACCCGACATCAGTAGAATACAGAATAATTTCCCGGGATTCACTCCAAATCCTTTCTCCAGTCTCTAATTGTTGAGGCGTAGAAATGCAGCCATTACGAGAAGCGCATCAATATAGTCTTAGAGAGAACAGCCGTCTCCGACATTCTCTTAAGAAGTAATTGAAGGATAACAAGGTGGGTCGACACAGGGATCCTGGAGTCAATCTAAAAAAACAAAAAAACGGGGGTCTTCAAGATCAGGCATTGACGGAGAAACAACGCGCGAATGCTCAGTTTCCTGGCAGGAGAGCTTGGCGGGGCTTCCACCGGAATCGATGCGGTTTATCGTTGTTTCTATGGACACCGGTAGATTTTTACGCCCAGAAGCCGAGCTAATAGAGAAGATGGCCCCAGTTGGGATTATCCTTTCCTACCTTATTAGTTCAGAAAATAAGACGACCCATTGAGTGCTGGCCATATGCACACCAAACAAACAAAAAAAAAATAATAATATATATATATATATATATATATATATATATATCTTCAATCGTCACCAAATAAGACAGCTCAATGCTAAAACAATTAAAGATACAACCCAAAATAGATACAAATTGTATTTTCTTTGGCAAGTGAGAATATTAATCGCGATTAGAGGTTATGGCTTGTTTTTTTATTTTTTATTTATTTAGCAATACAGTGACCCCCCCCCCTTGACCTACGATGGTCCCGACATACGATCATTTCTACATACGATTACTCTCAGAGGCCATCGCATATTGAAGGCAGCATCAACATACGATGCTTTTGTATGACGGGGCCATCGCATAAACGGCTATCCGGCAGCGCAGACTGCTTCAGCTGACACCGGATAGCCGTTTACGGTGCCCCGTGTGGTCCACTGACGATCACTTACCTGTCCTCAGGGCTCCGGGGCGTCCTCTTCGGGATCCCCTGCATTGTCGGCGCTCTCCATCGTCGTCATCACGTCGCTGCGCGTGTCGTCCCGTCATCCAATAGGAGCGGCGTGTGTAACGACGTGATGGCGGCGACGTGAGAGCGAGGATGCCGGGGAAGCAGAGGCCTTGCTGGAGCATCGGGGACACCCCGGGGACACGGTGACAGCGATGGAAGGCGACATCCAGGGCAGCGGTGACGAGCGGTGACGGTCCGTAGCGGCGGGGACAGGTGAGTGCAACCTCCAATACCAGTGGTCTTCAACCTGCGGACCTCCAGATGTTGCAAAACTACAACTCCCAGCATGCCCGGACAGCCGTTGGCTGTCCGGGCATGCTGGGTGTTGTAGTTTTGCAACATCTGGAGGTCCACAGGTTGTAGACCACTGTCCTATACTTTACATTGCACGGATCCCTCAACATACGATGGTTTCAAAAAATGATGGTCCATTTGGAACAGATTACCATCGTATATTGAGGGGCCACTGTAATTATGAATGTAACATAATCATAAGAGCATTTAAGACGACTCGTTGAGTGCCAGCTATATGCGTATTTAATACAATATATATATATATATATATATATATATATATATATATATATATATATATTGCTTCAATGTTATCACCAAATCAGACAACTTGGAGCTAAAGCAATAATAGAAACAAATCCAAAATAGATACAAATTGCATTTTCTCTGGCAACTGAGAATATTAATTGTGCTTAGTAAGAAGTTGCGTGTTTTTATTTTACATTTTTTGTCATTGTTTTTATTTTTTTCGTTTTTTATTTTTCTTCTTATTTTTTATTTTCTTTTATTTTTTTTTTAATATTTAGCAATAATTATGAATGTTGAGCCAGCAAGGGAATTTCTATAATTACTCACTGCTCAGCCTGTTGAAGATTCGATGCGAGACATTAAATGCAAATGAGAACAAATATTGTGATTGCAAACAGACAAATACAAAACGTCGCTGTTTGGAAAATTTGTAGTTGCTGATAGTGATTATGTAGGAGGAATTTACAGGGGAGGGAAAAAAAAGACGGAGAACGCCCTCGCTGGTTTCGCCTCATGCGCGTTAGGTCTTTTGTTGTTTTTTTTTGATAGATCCTGGCACCAAAGGGTTCTCAGCTGGTTGCGTTAACAAGTGGCGTGTTATCGAGATTTAGCTGTTTGAAGCTCACTGACATCCCGAGATAGGACTGTCGTAACATCTCCCCATCCTGTATTTGAGAAGTAAAGAGATGACTCGAACCTAATCTACAGAACATTTAATTACAGTTAAAGAATTTTCAATGAGCGCCTCGGGTGGGCTGAGTATTAAGCTGAAAAACATCACTTTGCCATTAAATTGACACTGGAGAGGCGTTTTCAGCGTGAGTCCTTTAATATCAGGGAAGGAACTGAGTTAGCTTTTTCAGTAGCTGCATCTGTCAGCAACTCGGAACGTGCCGACAAGAAAAGCTTCAACAAAGTTAGAGAGACGTTCGGACAATTCGTAAAAGAAGAAAATTCAGGGAACCTGTTGGTGGAGAAAGCAGTGGAATGGGGAACCGCTATGGGGTCTTATACCGCGCCACTGCATAGGTTACCATTTCTGGTCATTATAGGGGTGCATAGCAAATAAGTCAGCCCTAGAGGGTCATGTAAGATCTCACAAGGAGCTCAAATTTTCTTAAGTGGGTAAATGGAGTTTGAACAGTAATTTTACACTTAGGTTCAAGGGAGAAAAGCAGATCAGGGATATCTACGGCCAGTGCGTTCTCATGGCTGGCAGCTGGGCGGGTGAACATGCTATGGGCAGACAACTCATGTACTCCCTTGTGTAGTTTATCAATAGGGGCGTTATCCACCACCACAGTAATATACCGACCTTATAGGAGTGGTGCTAAAATAACCACAACTCCGGTTAGATGATGACGGTAAACGTGTGTTAGCTGCTGCACTCTGACCTAGTCCAACCTCTTGCAGGGGCGGACTGACAGAACAAGGACCAGAATGTAGGAAAATTGGTCAATAAGGGCGCTGCTACCCATATTGCACACTTAGTAACAGCTTTAAACACAGGCGATGCACCAGACAATAATGGGATATTTATTGAAAGTACAATTGTACCTTCCTTAAATATCCCGTTGCATCGCCTATGGTTGAAGCCGTTACTGAGTGTGCAGTATGGGTAGCAGCGCCCCTATTGACCTATTTTCCTACGGTTAATCTGGTCCATGATTCAGCAGATGGAATTAATCAGAGCCACGGTGCAATCTAGCCAGTTCTGCCTGGTTTGGCTGAATTGGTTCTTAAAATCCCTACCATTTTGCTAAACCAGGGAGAACTGGGACCCCCGATCCTCACTGGTGGTTACTATTGGCTGTACCACCAACCATGCTGCTTTGCCCCCTATTAAGTAGAGGAGACAACATCCTATTTCCTCTGATAGCTTAGTCAATATGGCTTCTGCCGGTGTGGTAGGAAATTTGTTACCAAAGTGAATGCTGCCCCTATTTATATTGTTAATTATGCTGATGCCCATTCTATTCTATT
Source organism: Hyla sarda (assembly GCF_029499605.1). Lineage (NCBI taxonomy): Eukaryota > Metazoa > Chordata > Amphibia > Anura > Hylidae > Hyla > Hyla sarda. Next base: position 137,469,816 of record NC_079198.1, on the reverse strand, counting down.
AAGACTCCTATGTGCAATACTTCATATCCACCATAGTTTTGCTGATAGTTGACTTAAAGGAGTACTGGGAGGATAAAGGTGTTTTAATAGAAGTCATTTATAAATCTGTTTAACTTTCTGGAACCAGTTCATTTGTAAAAAAAAAAAAAAAAACTCCACTGTAGTACCCCTGTGTCCTGTGTCCCCATCATGCTGCTGGCTTATTTTTGGGAACAGGCTACTCCCTGTTTTTGTGGCCTCCCTCAGAATACAATCCCCAGGATCCTTTGTTTCAAGGTGGGAGGGGACTTATTTCCCTCCCACACATTAGTTGCCCCACCCATGGCAGCACAGCCACGCTCCCTTTGATCACATGACTTGCCTGACATCACCTGACACACAATATGTGAATCTGGGGGATGGTGAATGCACATGTGCCGGTAACGTCATCAGCTCCTGACTTGTGATGTATTGTCTCGGCCGCACAGTAAGCTGGGAAAGGTCCGAGACAACACTCATCTTGTAGGCTGCAGGAAACGAACTTTAGGGAAAAATAAAGGCAAAGAAATTTTATACAAGCCACCAAACACAGGTAAGTGAAGCATATTAGTATCTAGACTGACTTTGCTGCCCCTGTCCCCCCAGAACCAGAAATCCTGGAATGACCCTTTAAAGGCTTTTGGCTGGATGGTCATAATTGTGAAGATGAGGGAGCAGAGATCTTTAGATCTAAATGCAGAAGAAAATACTCCAAATAGATAAAACAAAGTTCTTGTAAAATATTAATGCAAACTAGAGCTGTAAAATGCCTTAAAAGACATGTTTTAATCATAGTTGCTGCTCCGAACCATAACCATAAAAAAGTGTCTGTCATAGGTCATTTATTGCAAAGGGTCCCATTGCTCAAATTTTCAGATGTCTCTTTTGTCCATAAAATCTAAAAGAACAATTTAGAAAATCATAAAAAATATAATTCAATAATTGTTTCATTATTCCATTGTGAGATACTCAAAAAAAAAAACGCTGAATGTGAAAAATGACCTTGTAAATCCCTAATAATAGGACAAGGTTTAAGTAAATACAATGTAATTAGTGTCTTATTATTAACTTCATTTGTTAGCGTCGTCTCAGAGGACAGCACCTATGTGTCTATCAATTATAACTTTAATAAACAGGGATCGTTTCACAAGGAGGCGCAGTGTATATTCAGGGAAGTGGCTGCCATGTCCTTTATGCATATTAAGTCGTCTGGAGTAATCATTTTGTGTGAAGGTGTTGGTTCATTGGTTAAAAGCTTATTTGAAATTCAAGTTGCCCTTTACTCTCTGCAGCCTAGGCAAGTCTTCTGCTGCACATTGATTTACATAGCTCCTATTGACTTTAAAGGACATCTGCAATGATATAACACTTATCCCCTATCCACAGGACCTCCGCGATCTCCCAAACGGGCCCTGGCATTGCCATTCTGTGAAAGCGGCTAATGCGCGTAGGTCGAAGGTACGCCCCCTCAACATATAGCTCTGTGGAAGAGGTGGGGAAGCACGAACGCGGAATCCCTGCCTCTCCCATAGAACTACATGGAGGAAGCGTGCCGGCCGCGGCGTCATGCTGCTGCCGGCACGCCTACTGCACGGGAGAGATCCGTGGCCCCATGCAAGAGAGATTGCAAGGGGGCCCCAGCGTTCGGACTCCCCGCGATCAAACACTTATCCCCTATCCTCTGGGTGTAATACTGTCATGTTGTCCCTCTATGGCACATAGCTGGTACTTGTAGGTACGGCAAACCAAGAAACATAAAGTCAAACCATGAAAACGGTAATTTTTATCTTTAGTTATATTTCCTTTTGCGTTGGCGTTATCTGTCTCATGTTTTATTGAGGTGTTCTCACAGTCCGGCCCCATCCTGTGCCCTCTACTCCGAAATCTGATATTGTAATGAAGAAGACTTGCCACCTCTCGTTTTATACTGTCACCAAAACCCTATAAATACCCTTTTTTTTCTCCCCGAGAGTACAATCACAATAAACAATATAACAAAGGCATATCTCTGTAACCTTGCTTTTTTGTTTAGACGATAAAACATCCAAAATGACAAATTTCTGTTACCTTTCTTTGATCCATGTGGAGGCTTCTCGGGAAATTTATGGAGCCCGGTTTGACCAAGTCTTGCTGTTTTATTTTTTATTTTTTTTGGGGGGAGGGGGGATTGATTTACCGTGTCTCCGGTCTCCCAGGCTTCACTCCTCATTTCCAGCTCATTGCAGATTGCATATAGGAGTTTTGATTTGGTACCGGTTCACCCCTAAATCCCACGGTATGATTGTTCGGAAACCATAGTCCATATTTCCTCGTGGCAGGGGTGGACGGGTTCTCTGCTTCAGAAAGGACCTGATTTAAAGCCATGTTCTTAATTTCTGGGGACTAAACTGAGCTGTACTTAAGTGTAAAGCCATCAATACTCACATAGGACTGGATTGTGCAAACATATATATCTTGTCACCGATGTTCTGTATATGCGTTGACCGTATTACATCAGTTTAATAAGACAGACTGAATAATTTAGACCAGTGGTCTCCAAAGTGTTGCCATTCATATGTTGCAAAACTACAACTTCCAGCATGCCCGGACAGCCAACGGCTGTCCGGGCATGCTTAGAGTTGTAGTTTTGCAAGAGCCGGTGGCACCCTGGTTGGGAAATACTGGTCTAACTTTTATGGGGTCTCCTGACTTTTCCCCAACAACAAATGTCGGGAAAGGAATGATGCAGATGTAACCAGAGCCCGAAAGTGGCCATATCCATTACGTAAATCTGGTGGGGACCAACAGACTGTCTAAAGTATATGGGGGTCCCCTGACTTTTCCCCAACAACAAATGTAGGGTGGGCTAAGGGTCTAACTGCTGGATTTCAACTGACTTTTCCCCAACAACAAATGTCAGGCAAGGAATGATGTAGATGTAACTGGAGCCTAAAGGTGGCCATATGCATTGGGGTAATCTAAGAGGGACCAACAGACCATCTAAAATGTACGTGGTCTCCTGACCTCTCCCCAACAACAGTTGTCGGGTAAGGAATAATGCAAATGTAATCAGATCCTAAAGGCAGACAAATCCATTAGGTTAATCTCAGAGGAACAACATACCGTCTAAAGTGTTTGGGGGTCTACTGACTTTTCACCAACAAAAGATGTAGGGTGAGCTAAGGATCGTTGGATTTTAACTGACTTTTCCCCAACAACAGCCTAAGGGTGGCCATATCCATTGGGGTGATCTCATAGGGACCAACAGACCGTCTAAAGTGTATGGGGTCTCCTGATTTTTCCCCAACAACAGATGTCAGGCAAGGAATGATGCTGATGTAACTAGAGCCTAAGGGTGGCCATATCCATTGGGTAATCTTGAAAGGATTAACAGACCATCTAAAGTGTATGGGGTCTCCTGACTTTTCCCCAACAAGATATGTTTTATCGAGTAATGATGCAGTTGTAACCAGAGTTTAAAGGTGGTAATATCTTTTGGGTTAATCCCAGAGGGATTAACAGACTGTCTTAAGTGTATGGGATCTCCTGACTTTTCCCCAACGACAGATGTCAGGGGAGGAATAATGCCAATATAATCTGAGCCTGAAGGTGGCCATATTTATTAGGTTAATCTCATTGGGACCAACAGAATGGACACATTGTATGGGATCTCCTGACTTTTCCCCAACAACAGATGTCAGGGGAGGAATAATGCAGATTTAATCTGAGCCTGAAGGTGGCCATATTTATTAGGTTAATCTCATTGGGACCAACAGAATGGACAAATTGTATGGGATCTCCTGACTTTTCCCCAACAACAGATGTCAGGGGAGGAATAATGCAGATTTAATCTGAGCCTGAAGGTGGCCATATTTATTAGGTTAATCTCATTGGGACCAACAGACTGTCTGAAACTTATGGGGGTCTCCTGACTTTTCCCCAACAATATATGTAGAATGACCTATGGTTCTAACTGTTAGATGTAGTTCTCTGTGAGATTTATCTTTATCCAATGTAAACCAATGAAAAAATGTAACCTACAAAAGAACTATACTGGGCAGAAGTGATAATATACACCACTTCCCGATTCTGCAGGGTGGGCCAAAAGGGGAAGAACATGAGAGCTTAGTAAGAACATCTTTTGGATTCATATTCAGGAAATTTCCTGTGTGCATGTGAGGACCTCAAAAGAAAGAAAAAATTCTGGGTTGAGAAGATCAGAACATGGTCATCCTCAGCCTCTTCATATTAAAGGGGTACTCCGCCCCTAGACATCTTATCACCTATCCAAAGGATAGGGGATAAGATGTCTGATCTCCCTGCTGCATGCGGCGTTCGTTTAGTTTAGTGCGTCGGGTGCAGGCTCATGATGTCATGTCCGTGCCCCGCTCATGACATCACGGACATGCCCCCTCAATGCAAGTCTATGACTGCCACGCCCCCTCCCATAGACTTGCATTGAGGGGGCATGGCCGTGACGTTACGAGCGGGGTGTGACCGTGACATCACCAGCCTCCACCCCGCATTGCCAATCATCCGGCAAAGGATGTCTGAGGTGCCGCAGCCGAGATCCCTGATGGGGACCCCCGCGATAAGGCATCTTATTCCCTTTCCTTTGGATAGGGGATAAGATGTCTAGGAGCAGAGTACCCCTTTAACTTCTAGTGTATTGTTCTTCTTAGAGTGCCCTGTTTCTATCCAACCCTTAATAATAATTGAATAACATTACTTGAGAACATCTCTTGCAAAAACCTGATGACGTGGCCTCCAGAGTTACCAGAACATGAAGCCATCAAAGAAGCGGTGGAAGCGTATTTCAGCACATCGGTGCCATGTTCATTAATACCAATTTGTCTGATCAGTGGACAAAACCACTGACACAGAGGGACAGCTATGTCTTTTCATCCTTTTGTAGAATATCTTTAGTCTTATGTAAATCAGGTCTTTAATAATACATGGCACGCAATGACCACCTTGGAAAATTCTGGTCAAAACCAAGACCCCGTGTTCCTAGCACCTCATTATAATTTTGCCATTCACAGTAAAAAAAGGGAATTGTTTTTGGAATTGATGATCGGTTCCCGCTTTATGTTTAGTTATTTATTTTCGAGTCACCATCTTCTTAGATGTTGTGTATCTGAAGTCGATAAGAGAACCTTTGATCTTTGCTTCATTCCCCGTGTGCTCCTCAACATCAAACGAGAACTTCTGAAATTTTTATCATGGCATCACACTATATTCAATATTTTCCTTACTCTGCATTTTCTGGGTCATCGCAGCTTTTTGTTTCTTTAATAGCTGAACAGGGAAATAACCGGGGGGAAGAGAGGAGACATTAGGATCTTTTTTTTACAGTCCGGAACACGGAGATGGAAATGAAGTGTAATTGTCCATCATTAAAGCCAATGATCACATAGTAATAAGTTACCCTGATTTATGGCCCATAAAACCAAAAGTATTACATGATTTACTGGGAAAAGAGACATTTTGATACATTTTGATAGAAAAAGTTACACAAGCTAAAGATATTTTTGAGTGGACTTTTTGGTTCTGCCTGACTTAACAATTGAAGCCCTCACGGGGCATTCCCTTCTTATATATAAATGACATTTCCATAAACTTGGGGTCCCACCTCTGGGAATTGAACCTATGTTGATTAGTGTTGAGCGGCATAGGCCATATTCGAATTCGTGAATATTCGCGAATATATGGACGAATATTCGTCATATATTCGCGAATATTCGCATATTCGTAATATTCTCGTTTTATTTGCGCATATGCGAATATTTGCGTATGCGAAAACTACCATATACGAAAATTAACATATTCAAAATTAACATTAAACGAAAATTCGCATATGTGAAAATTAGCATATGCTAATTTTCGCATATGCGAAAATTCGCACGCCAGTCTCACACAGTATTAGAGCCTTCTTTACACCACACAGGCTGGAAGCAGAGAGGTGTGATCACTGTTATGTGTACTGTGAAAAAAAAATAAAAACGAATATTCGTAATTACGAATATACAGTGCTATATTCGCGAATATTCGCGAATTCGCGAATATGCGATATTCGCGAATATAATTCGCATTGAGAATATTCGCGAGCAACACTAATGTTGATACCAGGACCCCCCCAAGCCCTATCTTTCTGAAGAGGGGGCTGACTAAATAATGAGTGGAGACACGGCCAGACATGTGCATGGCTCCCTCTATTCTGCTCAGCTGTTTCCATAAGTCCCATAGAAGTGATTGGAGAGAGCCAATGGAAACACTACATTTAACTATTCATTCATGGTAAAGGGGGGTGATTGGCCCATGTGTCCTGGTTACTGAGTGCTAGGTGGGGAGGCAGTAAGACATGTTGCCTTGGCCAGGATATTAAGCTAGGAAAGGCTAGCTATGAGCAATTGCAATTGGTGGGAGTGGACTGGGGTTGGGTGGGTGTCTATTTTCAACACAGATGGAAGCGGCCATCTTTGCATTTCTTTTCTGCCTGGATGTGGTTGCATTTTGTCAGATAAAATAAGGATCAGGGAGACCTGTGTTCTTCATCATATGTCCATGTGAGTCCCAGATGTAGCTGTGGATATGCCATAAATTTTTAAGTGAGAATTACCCCTTTAAAGCGATCATCTAATGTACTTTTTTTTTTTTTTAAGAAATAAAGCTAGCCCCAAGATCAGCTGATCTCCACATATCCAAATTCTGAAACTCTAGTCCTGGACCAGGGGCAATCCATGAGCTGGCCTCTTGACTGTCTATATTTTCCCTGTTTTCCCTACAGCGGCCACTAGTGGGTAGTATTACATCTGTGGTCTCCCATCTCTTCCTCTCCCATTAGTCGGATCTGCCCCGATCAGACGCTGCCCATCTACTGGGTGAATGGGTGAAGAGTATAATTCATGGGGAAACCCAACAGGAAGTCCCTCCATGATGTCCATGTGACCTGATAGGGGTGTATACAAATATACAAGTGCCCCCTTTTGTGAAGGTTCTTACTATTCTGTTTGATCATTATGCCCCATAGAATATGTCCCTGAAGGGTATATAAATCTGCTGTGTTAGGGAGAGTTGCCCAACACTATAGTCCTACTATTGTGCCAATTGTTCTGGCACGACTAATAAGAATAATAAAGGACAAGAGGTCCTGTCCACATAGAGGATAAGAGGTTCATGGGCCCTTCAAGGCCAATAAACAAAGACATAAAAGCTAAGTAGCTCTATAGTGGTTGGAATAAATCCCACGATCCCGGCGTTGTATATTAGGGCCGTTTACTACATGTCAGACATTGACTCTCCAGCAGCCTCTTTGCTCCATGTGGTTTTCTGAGGCTCCAGAAGTTTGTTATAGGAATCATGTAAAGTCATCTGTAATATAGCGGAGAATGACTCTGAAGCACAATTACCGTGTTTTATCACAGCTCAGTCCCCGATGTATTATAGTCCTCGCTAAACTTTCTTTATTTATGTTGCTGGTAATTTCTTATAAAACAAAAGCGCTATGTCTAAGGACTAAGAATGTTCCCTGCTACAAATAATGTATATTATTATCACTTTATTATTATCCCCAATCACTATATTCCAGAGCGGCATTCACTATTCTGCTGGTAGGGTCAGTACATACGTTATATTACCTACCCTTTATCACAATGTATGTACACAGTTATTCCACCAGCAGAATAGTGAGTACAGCTCTGGAGTATAATACAGGATATAACTCAGGATCAGTACAGGATAAATAATCTAATGTATGTACAGTGACCTCCCCAGCAGAATAGTGAGTACAGCTCTGGAGTATAATACAGGATATAACTCAGGATCAGTACAGGATAAATAATGTAATGTATGTACAGTGACCTTCCCAGCAGAATAGTGAGTACAGCTCTGGAGTATAATACAGGATATAACTCAAGATCAGTACAGGATAAGTAATGTAATGTATGTACACAGTGACCTCACCAGCAGAATAGTGAGTGCAGCTCTGGAGTATAATACAGGATATAACTCAGGATCAGTACAGGATAAGTAATGTAATGTATGTACACAGTGACCTCACCAGCAGAATAGTGAGTGCAGCTCTGGAGTATAATACAGGATATAACTCAGGATCAGTACAGGATAAGTAATGTAATGTATGTACACAGTGACCTCACCAGCAGAATAGTGAGTACAGCTCTGGAGTATAATACAGGATATAACTCAGGATCAGTACAGGATAAGTAATGTAATGTATGTACACAGTGACCTCACCAGCAGAATAGTGAGTGCAGCTCTGGAGTATAACACAAGCTGTTACTAAAACTCAATACAAGATAAATAAAATAATGAATCTATGAAGTGACTGTCCTTTACGTAGATTATATATAAATTGTAAAATGATGCTCAGAGGTGAATTTATGCTGTAAACAAAGAACAGAAAGTGAAATAAGTATTTAATTAAAACCACAGGAGACAAAGATATGAGAAGACAAAGCAGAGGCAGGCGCAGCCGGCGAGCCCTGGGAATATGGCGGCTATTTGCTTTCTCCCTCTATCAGTCGCAGGCACTGTACCTGATCTTCACATAATTGAAACAGCATTTTTGTTGGCAACAAAACAACTTGTTCAGCCTGAATCGTCTCATCTTCCCTCTAATTAATACGTCTCCAATCAAAAGCCCAGGGTTTTTTTCATCCTCCCCTCTCCAAATCCGTCAAGCTGTCAAACTTTCTACACAACAGTTCATATAGCCAAGAATAATATTTTCCTTTGGTTTATCGCACAGATGTAGGGATCAGGCGGGGGCAGTAAAATAACGCGGTATTGATTAAGAAATAATACCTGATGAAGTCATTATCATAGGATAATTGACCATATCGCAGATAAGCCGGGTAATAGGAAGCCGGGGGATTTTAACTTTCGTGAGGTCAACTGCCTCTTGTTAATTGCCAATTTACTGGCTCTAATCACCATGACAGGAATAATGAAGGTGCAAAAAAAATAAAAAAAAAATAAGCGAAAGTAAATTATTCTGACTTTGCATTTACTTGAGAGACTGACCGAGCTGATCGCACCGTATTAAATTGTGCTCACTGTGAGATTGTCCTCTCCAAGTATCCATCACCATTGGCCAAATTATAGATTGGATATTACTTCTAAAACATTGGCGCCGCCAAACGATCCGGAACTTACCGCCTTTTACATATATTTTGCATGGTGACCTTACACTAAGAATCAATCTGAATTACCCGGGGTGGAGGTTGGGATAGGGAATCGAGCGATGTATAAGAATCCGGCATATAAACATAAATGGTCTGTACTGACTCCTCTAATATGTCTGTGATACAAAGTATCCAGTCCCCTACATAGATCTACAGTGCGGTCACATGGCAGAAGTCCATAAAGAAATGTAATCTACCGAAATGTTTAATAAGAATATAAAATGTATCTGTGTTAGTCTGATTCCAGTGTATGTCAGCAGATTGTACTGCATTATATATATCATCTGCTCAGCTCCTCCTGCTCTATAACCTGATACCTGCAGATTGTACTGTATTGTATATATCATCTGCTCAGCTCCTCCTGCTCTATAACATGTTACCTGCAGATTGTACTGTATTGTATATATCATCTGCTCAGCTCCTCCTGCTATATAACATGTTACCTGCAGATTGTACTGTATTGTATATATCATCTGCTCAGCTCCTCCTGCTCTATAACATGATACCTGCAGATTGTACTGTATTGTAAATATCCTCTGCTCAGCTCCTCCTGCTCTATAACATGATACCTGCAGATTGTACTGTATTGTATATATCATCTGCTCAGCTCCTCCTGCTCTATAATATGTTACCTGCAGATTGTTCTGTATTGTATATATCATCTGCTCAGCTCCTCCTGCTCTATCACATGTTACCAGCAGATTGTTCTGTATTGTATATAAATCATCTCCTAAGCTCCTCCTGCTCTATAACATGATACCAGCAGATTGTTCTGTATTGTATATAAATCATCTCCTAAGCTCCTCCTGTTCTATAACATGATACCTGCAGATTGTTCTGTATTGTATAAATCATCTGCTCAGCTCCTCCTGCTCTATAACATGTTACCAGCAGATTGTTCTGTATTGTATATAAATCATCTCCTAAACTCCTCCTGCTCTATAACATGATACCTGCAGATTATTCTGTATTGTATATAAATCATCTCCTAAGCTCCTCCTGCTCTATAACATGATACCTGCAGATTGTACTGTATTGTATATATCATCTGCTCAGCTCCTCCTGCTCTATAATATGTTACCTGCAGATTGTTCTGTATTGTATATATCATCTCCTAAGCTCCTCCTGCTCTATAACATGATACCTGCAGATTATTCTGTATTGTATATAAATCATCTCCTAAGCTCCTCTTGCTCTATAACATGGCCTGCTTTTTCCATGTGACAGGTCTCCTTTAACTTATCACACATTCCTTCTCAATTAGGAGATGTTGATAGCAGTACCTTTTTCTTGGTATCACAAAATTGCAAAGAATACTTGAGGAAGAATGAATTTGTAATCATTTCTTAGAAATGAAACATTAAGGTGCAAGAATGGAAAATCCCAGAGGTGATTACCAGCCGATATGATTGAAGGCCCCCGAAATGAGATTGGGCGGTTTCCATGAACATCACATATCACCGCGCCATTCAAGAATAATGTCCCTCTAACGTCTTCCATTTCTTAGGAGAAGAGACGGTTTTCTCCATAACACTGAATCACAATGAACACATTGTATCTCCAGCCTGAAACATCCCGAGAAGCATCTTAATACATCAAGAAAGTTTGTCTGATGCTTCAAGTGACAAATACGTTTTTCTTTCTTTCCCTTCTTTTCGCGGGTTCATAATTGGTTGTGGCTCAAAAATAAAACATTCAGCCGCTGCTCAAGTCTATGAAAAGTGCATGAGGACCGGACGATCTCCAGAGAGGTCTCCCGACACCTCATTCCCCTAATAGACAAAGTAGGTACAAAGAACAGAGAGTTCCAAGAGAATAAAAAAAATTCTCAGAGTAGAATTCTCCTGATGAAGAGAGCGTCCTCAAATTAAATCTTAATTTCCATCAATGAAACAGAATTTCGGCCTTCGGTTACACATTGGATAATGGAGCGAGCTAATAAGTTACTGTAAAATGGACAATTAGTGAAACTCCACAGAATGGGAAATTCAGATGTAGCGGAGTTGGGGTAAAGTTTCATAAATTTTTGGGATATGACATTGTGTTACAAGAGATATCAAGGAGAGCATATATATATATATATATATATATATATATATATATATATATATATAATTATTATTCTTGTTATTATTATTATTGTTAATATTATTTTTTTAATTCCCCAAATCAACTGGTGCCAGAAAGTTATACAGATTTGAAAATTACTCCTGTTGAAAAATCTTAATCCTTCCAGTACTTATCAGCTGCTGTATGCCCCAGAGGAAGTCATGTAGTCTTACCAGTCGGACACAATGCTATGTGCTGCCACCTCTGTCCGTGTCAGGAACTATCCAAAGCTGAAGCAAATCCCCATGGCAAACCACTACTGCTCTCGACAGTTCCTGACATGAACAGAGGTGGCAGCAGAGAGTACTGGAAAGACTACCTGACGTCCTTGGGGAATACAGCAGCTCATATCTACTGGAAGGCTTGAGATTTTTAACATTTGGCTAATCTGTATAACTTTCTGTCACCAGTTGATTGGAAAAAAATGTGTTCAGCAGGTCGACCTTCTCAGTTATCTTTTATAGTAATTTATAGCTTTTCATTCTGGCAATACTGCCATCCATATAGTCGTGTCTGGTATTTTAGTTCAGCTTCAGCTCAGCGCCAATCACAAATACATAGCTTCATGCACATGGCTGCCACTGTGTTGGATATTGCAAACAATCGGCAATACACTTCAATTTCTTCATTCATACATTCATTGCCTATACTATTTTTATTTTATGAAGATGTGCTCAGAAAAATTATATAGGGTCATCCTTGTAGACAGATATTGTTAAAGAGAATCTGTCAGCTCTATATCGTGCTCAGAGCTGCAGACAAGGGCAGATAGGAAGGAAGGATAGACAGGAAGATGAAACAAATGATACCTGACTCTTAGCTATTGCTGTTTGCGAAGTTATAAAATTATGTTTTCCTTCTAAGCTTAAAGGGGCATTCCAGGATTTTTTTTATTTTTATTTGAATGTGCTACAAGTGCTTTAAAGTTAGTGTAGTTCATAATATAGTGTCTTTACCTGTGTGTGACGGTTTTCTCAATTCTTCTGTGATTTTCACCCCAATATTTATTTTTAACAGCATACAAAATGACTGTTGTCTCAGATTTTTCCCTGGTTGCAATGCGGCCGAGATCTGACTTACTAGTCAGCTAATGACAAGGAGCCTGTCTGCTTCAATGGGTGGAGCGATCGCTTGGTGGGAGCGAGATCAATCTGCAACTAATGCAACAGCTGTAGGCACCCTGATTGAAAACACCAGGTCTTTTGAATGGATGCAGCTCATTTATGTTTTAATGGGTGGGGTGGCTGATGTGTGGGAGGGAGAAAAATTGTATTATTGGATTTGCAGTCAAAAAAGAAAACTCAAAAAGGAAATACCAGTTCACAAAAAGCTAGCCACAGTATTATGGTAATCTCACAACATAGCCATTTAGCCCCAAGACAAGCGCAGATCCTTTCTAAGCATGTCCATTACTGTCTGCCAGGTACGTACTAAAATCACCTTATGATGGAGAACCCCTTTAAGTATTACAGAAGTGGTGCTGAGCGGGGGGGTTCCATCTGCTGGGATCCCCTGAGATAGCACAGTGCACAAGATAACGGGGGGTCCCAGCAGTTGGATCCCCCCGCATTCAGACACTTATCTCCTATCCTTTCAATAAGGAATACATTTTCCAACACGGGACTACGCCTTTCAAACCTGGTGATACTGTATCCAGTCAGATGAGAGCTAAGATTAGACATTTTGTTCTTAAATGTGCATGTGGTTTTTAGACATCTACCTATCTGGAGGACGCAGTATGTCAGTGAATTACAAGGACAGCCCATCAATTTAGATTTTAACTGTGTAATGCTTAATCTGTCCTGCGGTGGGGCTGCAAGGAAATTGAACACTTGCTGCCAGGGTCCTTCCCAGATAATAGTTGATCGCTGGACCTCTAAACTGCTTACTTTGAAGAACTGTAATGTCCATTTATTTTAGTTTTGCATGTTTCTGCTTTGGGTCCTGTTCAGACATTAGGTTTGTGTCTGAACAGTTTCTGTGTAAATTCTCCCTGGCATGGGAAGAGTTAACCTTCCTGACTTCAGCACTGGGAGGATATTTAAGGCCTCTTCAGGGGCCGTTCTTTGCTGGTGATTAGTTTGAGATTGGTCATGTTGGCTTAATGTTCACTATGTCTGTCTGTGCACATATCCTGAGTATTAACCATGGTTATCCTCCTGTTTGATATATAGATTTTAGCCTGCTATGTTTTAGTACATTTGTCAGGTTTTAGTATTTGTGTATGTTCGTTCTGCATTTCTTTGTGTTGCCTTAGTCTGTATTCACACTGTGCGTTTTGTCGGTCCTGCTTTGACCTTGTTTGATCCTGCAACTCTGAGGATAGAATCCTGTTCTGTGCCTTGTGCTAATCTGTCTATCTTGGAGTAAGTCAGTCTTCTCCCTGCCCCACCCCCCCCCCCCCCCATTCATGACAAAAATATTTTGGTCCGTTGTAATGGTAGAAGGTGGCTGGTATCCTCACCCACGATACAGTCGATTTCAGTTTTTACCAGTGTTCCCCAACCAGAGTGGGCCCTCCAACTGTTGCAAAACTCCCAGCATGCCCGAACAGTCAGTTGCTGTCTGGGCATGCTGGGAGTTTGAGTTTTGCAACTGATGGAGGACACACTGGTTGTGAAACACTTGTCTAGGGCCAAGATGCACATGCCAAGAGATCAAGTCTAGGGTCAAGAGATGCCCATGTCAAATTGTTCCCCATCTTTGGATATTTCATGCCATAAGTGTGTTCAAATCATAATGCAACCTTCTCCTTCTTCCGAGGAACAAAGATCCATGGAGAGATGATGGTGTTTCTAATCTTCCTACGGGGTACAATATAGGGTGACACTATATTATCTATGGATGATAGAAGTCTATGATGCCCCAATGGATCATAGGATTTATCCTCCATCAAAAACATCCAACTAATTTCCTGTGCAGCTTTTCTTTTTGTTTCCTCCTTTTCTATCGTTCTCATTCTTTATCCTTCACCGTAATATCGGTATTCGGATGTTTATGTCTCCCTTATTTAAAACCCTACCGTGGAAAGTTTGGACCTTCTTGGCTTGTTCCAGCAGTTTCCTCAGCTCTTTCTTTTTTAACGGCTGGTTCCTGATTTACCGCCTTTTTTATGACCGCTATAAAAGAACACGCATCGGGGAATGTCATCAAGTGATGAGGAAGCTTCCTTTTGCCTTGTCAGCTGAAGTTGAGCATTGTAATTTACATGGCTACCTTGTGGCTCTGGGTGTTTACCTCCCCGGAAACTCGTTTTCCATTACGAGAATGAGATAATTAAAATGCGTCCACGTTCCTTGAGATGTCAAACCAATCGAGGATGGCTTCGCCTGGGGATGACGCCGGCTGGGCTGTCCTGCAGGGATTATGAGAGACGTAATAATGCATTTTACACATTTCTTCCTTTTTTTTTCTTCATTGCCTTGCTGGGAAGATAAGAGAATCTTTTAGTTTGGCAATACAAGAGTCTGCGGCAGTGATGGTGTCACCATTCCTGACTATCCTGGGAAAATCCTCCAAACTGGTCTGCAAGAGATGTGAAGTTCATGAAGTGCTGTTTTTTTTGGGAGCGTCCTAATTTAAGAGATTTAAAGGAAACTTGACAGACAGTCCCTTATGGTTTCTCCCCATCCCACTGGCCTTGATTGACAGATCACTCCCTTTACCCCAACAGGGAAAGCGCTACCAGTCAAGGCTGAGAAAGCCACATGGGACAACGCAATGACTCATGGTAAAGGTAGCATGAAAGTGATAAAAGTCAATCATGTGAAAATGACTAAACCTCCTTTTCACTGATTGGTTAGACTCCCAGCCACATGACAGATAGACAGGACTCCTGATCACATGACAAGTAGACAGGACTGCTTATCACATGACAAGTAGAAAGGACTATTCATCAAATGACCAGAAGAAAGAGCTCCTGATCACATGACATGTAGACAGGACTGCTCATCACATGAAAAGTAGAAGGGACTTCTGATCACATGACAAGTAGAGGGGATTGCTAATCACATGACAAATAGAAGGGACTTCTGCTCACATGACAAGTAGAGGGGACTGCTTCACATGACAAGTAGAGGGGACTTCTGATCACATAACAAATAGAGGGGACTGCTCATCACGTGACAAGTAGAAGGGACTGCTTGCCATGACAAGTAGAGGGGACTTCTGATCACATGACAAGTATAGGGGACTTCTGATCACATGACAAGTAGATGAGACTGCTCATCACATGACAAGTAGAAGGGACTTCTGATCACATGACAAGTAGAGGGGACTTCTCATCAAATGACAAGTAGAAGGGACTGCACATCACATGACAAGTAGAAGGGACTGCACATCACATGACAAGTAGAGGGGACTGCTCATCACATGACAAGTAGAGAGGACTTCTGATCACATGACAAGTAGTAGGGACTGCTCATCACATGACAAGTAGAGGGGACTTCTGATCTCATGACAAGTAGAGAGGACTTCTGATCACATGACAAATAGAGGGGACTGTTCATCACATGACAAATAGAAGGGACTGCACATCACATGACAAGTAGAAGGGACTGCACATCACATGACAAGTAAAAGGGACTGCTCATCACATGACAAATACAGGGGACTTCTGATCACATGACAAGTAGAGGGGACTGCTCATCACATGAAAAGTAGAAGGGACTCCTGATCGCATGACACATAGACAGGACTGC
The DNA here is from genome assembly GCF_029499605.1 of Hyla sarda. NCBI lineage: Eukaryota > Metazoa > Chordata > Amphibia > Anura > Hylidae > Hyla > Hyla sarda. The sequence goes on along the minus strand of NC_079198.1, from coordinate 137,453,807 downwards.
TCATCACATGACAAGTAGAGGGGACTGCTTATCACATGGCAAGTAGAAGGGACTGCTCATCACATGACAAGTAGATAGGACTCTGTAAAGAATAATTTGCATTGTTCACCACAATGTAAAGTATTCATCACATGACAAGTAGAAGGGACTTCTGATCACCTGACAAGTAGAGGGGACTGCTAATCACATGACAAAAAGAAGGGACTGCTTCACATGACAAGTAGAGGGGACTTCTGATCACATAACAAATAGAGGGGACTGCTCATCACATGACAAATAGAAGGGACTCCTGATCACATGAAAAGTATAGGGGACTTCTGATCACATGACAAGTAGAGGGGACTGCACATCACTTGACAAGTAGAAGGGACTTCTGATCACATGACAAGTAGAGGGGACTGCTCATCACATGACAAGTAGAGGGGACTCCTGATCACATGACAAGTAGACAGGACTGCTCATCACATGACAAGTAGCTAGGACTCTGTAAAGAATAATTTGCATTGTTCACCACAATGTAAAGTAAAAGCGGTGCCCCCCCCCCACACACACACACACACACACACACATACACACACACACACACACACACACACACACACACGCTATTGTTCTTGCCCCAGTTATACACAGACCAAGAATGACAGATCCCCTATAAATCCCCTGTATTGGTTTTCTATTCAGTTACCATATCACACTCCTATCCTCCATGATCACAAAAGGCGATAATAGTATAAATCCGGGACCGCAGCCGGGCCTAAAATGTGAAAATAAAAAACTAAAAAGAAAAACCAGACAGGCAGAATAAAGAGGAGTTGCCCAACTTTCTGCCTCTCAGTAATGTGTTATTTTAATGGTGTTTAGAAATGTAAAGGAAGAAAAATGAAGTCTTGCCTGGGAGGTGATTGTGCGCTTAATACAACAGGTAAGAAGACGCTGCATAGTTATTACAATGATGGAGCTTACAGTTTATCAGCCAGCATCGGTTAACAACACCGGCAAAAAATAAGCAAGACGAATGGAGGCTTAAAAAACAAAACAAACCCGTATTTTCTAATCAAATCTCGCCCCGCAGTGTCTTCGTCACCCCGAGTCATTTTTTTAGGACATAACGGCGGTGAGTTACCATAACTCCGGCGATTACACTTTATCTTGTCATTCTCAAGGTATTAAAAGAGAAACAGGGGGAGGCATTAAAAAAAACAAAGCGCGCTGTTTAATCGTGATTTGGGTGAATGCAATCGCTGGAAATCTAACCGTTATTACGGCGTGGAAATAAACATCCGTTTCATTTCCACTACATCCGAGCTCGCCCGGAATTTATCTCCGAGCTGCACAGTCACTGGGAATGTTACATTCCATAAAATGCTAGCGACTCCATTATATTAAGCCCATTGTTTATTTCTATTGGGCCGTTTACAGGATGTGTCGCTCTTTTGTTGTTGTTTTTTTTTTTTTTTTTTAATAAGGGTTTCCCTTGCAAAAGCAGATCAGACTCTGGAGTATATACTGTGAAGACAGAAGGCCTCATAGTAAAATCAAAATAGGTCCCTCAGTAGGGTTTAGGGCCTCTTCCACAACAGAAGGCTTGGCCTTTGGCCTTTATTTGCCCTTAAAGGGGTACTCCACTACCCCAGTGTTCAGAACTTTTTGTTCTGAACGCAGGGTTCGGGCTGCAGGGGTCGAGACATCATGGCCACACCCCCTCATGATGTCATACCATGCCCCCTCAATGCAAGTCTATGGGAGGGGGTGTGTCATGCCCCCTCCCATAGACCGGCATTGGGGGGGCGTGGCTGTGACATCATGACCCTTGCAGCCCGCACCCAGCATTTGGAACAAAATATCCCGAACACTGGGGCAGTGGAGTACCCTTTTAAACATTCTTTCCAATTGCAGTCCCCTTAAATAGTTTCTCTCCAGTCATAAGACCACTATTCACATTAGAAGAGAATGGTCAAAATGACAGGGTTGGCCGACCATCTTATATGTATGGCAGGACTCCCGACTCTACTCTGTCAAGAAGAAGAAGGATCAAGCATGTTTCATTCAACTGCCTGATACTTTTGGTTACAACTGCAACCTGTATATTATAGCAGTACCAACCTATGGACCCTGGATAGACACTGCGGGTACTCAGGGCTAACAACCAGCAGTGGTGCTAGGACAGTAATAAACAGCATCCATAAGTAGCAATAGTAGCAAAGTACAAAAGCTGTCCTGGCGGAGGCCCGAAGAGGCTCACCACGCTGCGCAAAACCACCGGCAGTTGCCTCTGAGCACCCCACGCCAACCTTGTCTGCCCGTCTATCGGAGGTCCCAAAGAGGAGCCGGTTGACCTATACTGTTGCGGTGACTGCAGGACAGCTTTTGTACTTTGCTACTATAGCCTAAGATGTGTCCACCACATCTTTTGAGGTCTTCATCGGAAAGATGACCGATCATCATAACCGATTTATCTGCCTACGCCGAAGTCTACCATATCATCTCCTAAATAAACATGCTCGGAGTAAATGAACCGCGCGACAGGCGAGCCAAGCTCCATATTCAACATTTATTTTATTATGCATTAGGTAATCCTTTTATTGCCTTTTTTTGCGTGTGTGCGCTTGGCATCGACAGTAAAGGAATTATCCCAGATCTCTCTGAAAGGCTATTTTATTTCAATTACATTTCAGCGCAGTTTTCTCCATTTTGCCGAGTCGCATTTTTTAGGGGGGGGGAAGTATATTTAAGAAAGAGCAACTATTTGGCAAAGTGATATTTTATAATGCTCTGAGTACATATGGAAAGCGCACATTAGGCAGGTTTATTATCTCCGTGGTAACCCAGGCCGTCAGTCTTTTTTTATTTCTATTGAACGGAACATATAATAATTCCCGCTACAATGTAATATTAGAATTATGGTTCGCGGATTTATTGAGATACAGCTAAAGCTTTTTACATTTTTCTATATTTTCGGTTATGTTGAGAATCACTTGGATAAGCAGAATGGCTTAAAGTGACACTCCGCCTGGATATACATTCCTTAAAGGGGTTCTCCACCATAAGGTGATTTTAGTACTTACCTGGCAGACAGTAATGGACATGCTTAGGAAGGATCTGCGCTTGTCTTGGGGTTAAATGGCTATGTTATGAGATTACCATAATACTGTGGCTAGCTTTTTGTGAACTAGTATTTCCTGTTTGACTTTTCTTTTTTTGACTACAAATCCCATAATTCCATTTTCCTCCCTCCCACACATCAGCCACCCCACCCATTGAAACATAAATGAGCTGCATCCATTCAAAAGACCTGTGGTTTTCAATCAGGGTGCCTACAGCTGTTGCATTAGTTGCAGATTGATCTCTCTCCCACCAAGCGATCGCTCCACCCAGTGAAGCAGACAGGCTCCCTGTCATCAGCTGACTAGCGAGTCAGGTCTCGGCCGCATTGCAAGCTGGGAAAAATCTGAGACAACAGTAATTTTGTATGCTGGTAAATATAAATATTGGGGTGAAAATCACAGAAGAATTGTGAGAAAACCGTCAAACACAGGTACAGACCCTATATTATGAACTACACTAACTTTACAGCCCCTGTAGCATAGTCAAATAAAAAAAAATCCTGGAATACCCCTTTAATGTAAAACCTAACACCAGACCTATATAAAGTTTATTTTTGTTTTTTATTGTTGTTCTTTTCCCCTCTGTTAGTGTAGATTTTAGGGTAAGTGGTGGCTTTTCTAACTTGCAACATGCTTTTGTCTGGTTTTGCTTCGTTTTGAGTGTTTTTAGGTTCAGTAGTAACTTTTCCAATTCTCAGTGTGCTCTGTGAATTAATCTTTATTTTTTATTTTTTCAAGCAATTGTGGTATTTTTTCCTCCCTAAAACTTCTAAGGCCGCGTTCACAAAAAATTCTGTATATCCGCATCAATTCCACATCCACATTTGTTTTAGCAGAAACATCTTTTTCCGCATTTACAGAATGAATGCAGAATTGACGCAGAATTAATGTGGAATTTGTGCTGCGGAATCCGGATGCTTTCTGAAAGATTCCACGGCACAGTCAAAAAGATGGAATACATGTGGAATTCTGTACAAATTCTGCATATATTTAATCCCCATTGACTTCAATAGGATTCCGCAGCTAAAATGCGGAAAAGTTTAAGACCAGACTTATTTTTTTGCAGAGCGTGGAAAGCGGGAATTCCACATGAAACATTCCAAGGCAGAAATTCAGCTGTGTGAATGGCCGATACATTTATGTGAAATTTCATGCAGAAAACTCATGCTGAAATCCGTGTAGATTTTCAGCCATGCAGTTGCGGCCTAAGGGTTGTGTGTGTGTGTGGTTTTTCTTGCCTTTTTTTTTTTTTTTGGGGGGGGGGGGATTTAATGAAATTTTATTGAAAGAATCACATGGCTTGTAATGAGAAAAACACAGGGGATAAACCTCCAAATAAAAGAAAAAAAAAAACAATAAAAAAGCCTATGCTTCCCGCCTTAAACTAGGCGGTCTAAGAGTGCGCCAGATTTTTAACAGTGTTTGAAAATCTGGTGCTTCTTCCACTGTGTACCCAGTCTACACCACCTCTAAGGTTTTATAGTTAAAGGGTACCTCTCATCAAAAAAACTTTTGATATATTATAGATTAATGTATGCTGAATAACTTTACAATTGCATGTTATTAAAAAATATGCTTCTTTCTATTTAATTTTCCACTTTGAAGAAATGACCACTAGGGGTCTCCCTACCAGTCCTGGCAGCAAGCATTTCAGACTCATGCTGGAGTCCTAAACACTACGAGCTGCCAGTCTGCTTTGTTCACAAAGGAGAACACTCAGAGCTGCCAGCCTGCTTTGTTCACAGCCTGTTTGGCTGTGAACAAAGCAGGCTGGCAGCTCTGAGTGTTTAGGACTCCAGCATGAGTCAGAAATGCTTGCTGACGGGACTGATCGGGAAAAATACAATAGAAAGAAGCATATTTTTCATTAACATGCTATTGGAAAGTTATTCAACATTCATTACTCTAAAATATATCAAAAGTTTATTTGATGAGAGGTACCCTTTAAGGACCATGGGGCTTTATTTGGTGCAGATTTATTTTATTACAAATACTGTTCTATTTAAAGCTTAAAAATCACAATAACGTATAATGGATTTCTGGAGCTCCTCCGCCGGTAACTCCAGGCTTCTAGTACACGTCGACCTCTGAAAGCTTTCGGTCACCGGCGGTAATGTAAGTCTTGCATCCCGCTGCCGAGCCGAGCAACGTAACAGACGGGAACGCAGGAGATTTATAGGAGGTCGTGGACCTGGAAGCTTAAAATAGGTAATAAAAAATCTGGTACTGATCTTGATACTACACGTGGATTTGTGTACAAAAAAAAAAAGTTTGGTAGAATTAGTAGAAACATTTTTAGAATTTTTTTTTTAATAAGCTGAACAAATATTTGATTTTTTTTTTTGTGATTTGTTAGGATTAGTGATATCTAGCTGATCCTAGATACATGCTTGTCCTCCTTCATATTGACTCTCTGTGGCAGTAATCTCTAAACTGTGGATCTTCAGCTGTTGAAAAACTACAACTTCCAGCATGCCGTTGGCGGCCACAGTCTCATGAAGAGTCAGGTCTAGAGCACTATGTGATGAAGAGTCGGGCCTTAGGACTATCTCATGAAGAGTCAAGACCAGAGAAATATCTCATGAAGAGTCAGGTCCAGAGCACTATCTGATGAAGAGTCGAGTCAGGAGCACTATCTCATGAAGAGTCAAGACCATAGCACTATCTCATAAAGTGTCAGGTCTAGAGCACTATCTGATAGTCAGGACCAGAGCACTATCTGTTGAAGAATCAGGTCCAGAGCACTATCTGATGAAGAGTCAAGACCATAGCACTATCTTAAGTGTCAGGTCTAGAGCACTATCTGATAGTCAGGACCAGAGCACTATTTGTTTAAGAATCAAGTCCAGAGCAATATTTTATTGAGTCAGTTCTAGAGCACTATCCAATGAAGGGTCAGGACCAGAGCACTATCTGTTGAAGAATCAGGTCCAGAGTACTATGTGATGAAGAGCAAGTCCTGACTTGAAACGCATTATGGGAGCTTTTAAATAAAACAATTGGAGTTTATAATACTTCTGGAGTTATATTAAGGAGAAGTGCCAAGAGGATACTTTTTGGTGTCACCAACTGGTAATTGATCTTCCTGTACAAATAGAAGACTCAGGACCCTTTCTTGAGATTGGGAATTGTCCCAGATGTTGTACCCCCTGCACTTAAACACTATATCCCCTATCCTGTCTATAGGTAAGATAACTCCTGGACACATGATAAGTGTTCAACCTTATTACAGATTAAGCTCCATGGTCCAGTTACACCTTTATTATTCTATTAGGGCAGGGTCACATGGGGAACATCCGCAGCATGAAATACGCTGTGGATGCGCCCCATGTGACCCTGCCCTAATAGAATAGAAAAGGTGTAACTGGACCATGGAGCTTAACCTGTAACAAGGTTGAACAATTATCATGTGTTCATGTGTGCCAATGGTAGTTACAGAGGGACTGCAGAACACTGCAGTCCCTCTGTCACTGCCTTCTGTGCATCCACATCGTTAAATAAGCGGCCCATATGATCCTGCCCTCAGAGAGGTTGTAGAAAATGTCAGCCCTTTTCATGCTGCTTCCGGACACTATAACTCCTTCTTTCATTTGCATAATGGGAGGGGGGGTAGATTTCTACCAGTGACTGTCTCCCTCGGAATGTTCATTATTTTGGAACCTAATAAGCGGTAAAATAAGAATAAAAATAACCCACAGAATAAAAAAGCTTCTTTAAAAAAATCCTCACAGTACATTCCAGCAACACCTTGTCTCGTATGGCCGGGCACGTCGTTCACAATCTTGAGACATGGCTCTTTGCCCTGCGTCGGGCATTGGTTGTTTGCGGTACAGAATGAATGACATAGCATGACACGTTCATCACAACGGGAACAACATCACGTCCTCACAGCAAGGAGCTCGACACCCTTCACCGCTGTCTCTGATAGAGCATTAATTCACAATGACACCTTCTGGAAAGTTCTCAACATTCATGAAAAATCTGCAACTGGCTTCAGCGTCCTAGGAATAGAGAGCGGACCGGACGGATGAATCACTGTCAAAGCAATACCTCAGATAACTGGAAATAATTCTCTGTCATAAAGAACCACGCATGGTAATCAGAAAATAAGAAAGAAGCAAAGTAATGGAAGAAATCATCTCATGGAGAGAGAGAGAGGACAGGGATGTGCCGAGCTTCACAGGGAGGAGGTGGGAGACAATGGAAGCCTAGATAGGCAGCACCGTGGGAAACAGGAATGGATGGAGTCGCAACCTTGTACTGGGATGGTGGTAGAACCTTTAGTAGCCTATCAGATCATGAAATTGATTCTGTCATGTATGGGCAGGGATACAGCGCACTCTAGTTCTCGCCCAGAACCCCCATCCTATTGTGTAGTCACTCCAAATGGTGACTCCACAACTAGAAGATGATCCCTACTCTGTAAAAGTGTAGGGACATCACATGTCAAAACAACAAACTGCAACAAGACAGTTAGGTCAGGGAAGAACAGTCAGGATATAATGGGTTAATATGCACAGAACAATACAGAAATGGAGACAAACAAACAAAAAGGATAGTCAGCAAGCCAAAAAGCCAAGAAGAAAACAAAAGTACAAAATCGAATAGCAAAGGGTTAACCAATATCTGAGTCACAGAACCAGAACATAGAATCAGATGCAGGATATAGCTAACAACAATGTACAAGCTCTTTCACAGGCAGAGTCTAAGAGGAACATGCAGACTTAAATAGCCAGAGCTGACAGGGTGTGGACGTAAATGTGACACCTCATTGGCAAAAGAAACACCAGACAAGATAAGCTAGAACATCGCCACAGTAACCACAAGCTTTGTTAGCAAAGAGGGGAAATCAAACAGATACACATCTGACAGGTTCAAAAAAAGAGGAGCAAAGTTGAAAAGGGAGCGGAGATAGGACACTCTGAAGCCAATCAGATCATGAGAGAGGTTCTTAAAAAGAGAAGAATTGAAAAGGGGGCGAGGATAGAACACTCTTTAGCCAATCAGATCACGAGAGTGATTGTAAAAGAGAAGCCGTGCAAAGGAGGCGGAGACAGAACACCCTGATCAGATCATGGTAATCAGATCATGGTAATCAGATCATGGTAATGATGACAGCAGGAGGAGAGGAGTGTGATGATATTGTGCAAAGCAGTGACTTAAACCCATATGTGGTTGTATTAGTAAGAACAGGGCTGGATGTAACCAGAACGATTCATGATGTAAAAAGTGGAATCGAAACATAAAGAGGTTATAGACTGAGAATGGAGCAGGGTCCCAAGTAGAAAGACAATTTCAGCAGAGGAGTGTGTTTATCTTGCAGGAGGCAGTGACCTGTATTCTCTTTGGATTACAGTGGGGCAAAAAAAAGTATTTAGTCAGCCACCAATTGTGCAAGTTCTCCCAGTTAAAAAGATGAGAGGCTGAAATTTTCATCATAGGTTATAACCTCAACTATGAGAGACAGAATGGGGGAAAGCATACAGGAAATCACATTGTCTGATTTTTAAAGAATTTATTAGAAAATTATGGTGGAAAATAAGTATTTGGTCACCTACACACTAGCAAGATTTCTGTCTCTCAGAGACCTGTAACTTCTTCTTTAAGAGTCTCCTCTGTCCTCCACTCGTTACCTGTATTAATGTCATCAGTTTGAACTTGTTATCAGCATAAAAGACACCTGTCCACAACCTCAAACAGTCACACTCCAAACTCCACTATGGCCAAGACCAAAGAGCTGTCGAAGGACACCAGAAACAAAATTGTAGACCTGCACCAGGCTGGGAAGACTGAATCTGCAATAGGCAAGCAGCTTGGTGTGAAGAAAGCAACTGTGGGAGTAATTATTAGAAAATGGAAGACATACAAGACCACTGATAATCTCCCTCCATCTGGGGCTCCACGCAAGATCTCACCCCGTGGTGTCAAAATGATCACAAGAACAGTGAGCAAAAATCCCAGAACCACACGGAGGGACCCGGTGAATGACCTGCAGAGAACTGGGACCAAAGTAACAAAGGCTACCATCAGTAACACTCTACACCGCCAGGAACTCAAATCATGCAGTGCCAGATGTGTCTCCCTGCTTAACCAAGTACATGTCTGGGCCCGTCTGAAGTTTGCTAGAGAGCATTTGGATTATCCAGAAGAGTTTTGGGGGAATGTCATATGGTCATATGAAACCAAAGTAGAACTTTTTTGGTAAATACTCAACTTGTCGTGCTTGGAGGAGAAAGAATGCTGAGTTGCATCCAAAGAACACCATACCAACTGTGAAGCATGGGGGTGGAAACATCACGATTTGGGGCTGTTTTTATGCTAAGGGACCAGGACAATTGATCCGTGTAAAGGAAAGAATGAATGGGGTCATGTATCGGGAGATTTTGAGTGAAAACCTCCTTCCATCAGCAAGGGCATTGAAGATGAAATGTGGCTGGGTCTTTCAGCATAACAATGATCCCAAACACACCGCCCGGGCAATGAAGTGGCTTCATCAGAAGCATTTCAAGGTCCTGGAGTGGCCTAACCAGTCTCCAGATCTCAACCCTATAGAAAACCTTTGGAGGGAGTTGAAAGTCTGTGTTGCCCAGTGACAGCCCCAAAACATCACTGCTCTAGAGGAGATCTGCATGGAGGAATAGGCCAAAATACCAGCAACAGTGTGTGAAAACCTTGTGAAGACTTACAGAAAACGTTTGACCTCTGTCATTGCCAACAAAGGGGATATAACAAAGTATTGAGATGAACTTTTGTTATTGACCAAATACTTATTTTCCACCATAATTTGCAAATACATTCTTAAAAAATCAGACAATGGGATTTTATGGATTTTTTCTCATTCTGTCTCTCATAGTTGAGGTTATAACCTATGATGGAAATTACAGCCTCTCATCTTTATAAGTGGGAGAACAATTGGTGGCTGAATAAATACTTTTTTGTCCCTCTGTATGTGTATATCTGAGGACAGAGCTGTAATTCAAAAACGGTCAAGGGGGCAGATGAGAAGTCACAGACTGATAGTAAGAGTCCCTGACAGCAGCAGGAGAGGAGTGTGCTCATCTTGCAGGAGGCAGTGACCTATGCATTCATGAAATTGTATTAGTTGTTAAGAGCAGAGAGAAGATATGTGTGGCCGCGTTCAGACCAGCGTTATACTCCGGTGTTTTTGCATCTGTATTGTGGCCGCGAATCCTGGCCCTCCCTACCACCGGTCCAATGACCCAAACTAACAGCTGTCAGACCCGCGGTCTGTATGATTATAGAGCAGGTCATGAAATGGCAAAGAAAATAGAGAAAAATAAATAATCATAGACTAGTAAGAAGCAGAATCACCAACAGCAGCAGGAGAGGAGTGTGCTGATTTTGCGGAGGCAGTGAGTGCCCATTCATATGGTCCGGGCAGCATTACGAGGCACATTTACACCTATATTACAGTCGTTTTATCTTATATTGTCATGAATAGGCCACTGCCTCTTTGTTCTGATGATCAATGGGGGGGTCCTAGTGTTAAGGACGGGTTAATGTGCGGTCTTAATCTGTGAGTGACTACCGCTGTACTATTTTGCCGAGCGTCGACGTAAGAAAATTCACACCAGGCCAGGTTGGTATGAGTTCCCTCCTAGGTACTCCAGGAAGTTCTGATTTATTACAGTAAGTAAATCTAGTTTTTACATTTGGAAAAAGGAGGGTTAGTTATGACATCACAATTAGCATGTTACATTTTGATTGGTTGTTCGATTATTGTGTCCGTATATATTAGCATATCTAGTGTCCATTAATTTCTTGACAGAAGTTCTCTGTTTTTCAGATGTTTAGTCTTTCTACTCCCACATGGAGTAATTTCAAGGCCTATATTCAGAGTCACGAGCAGATAGCATTCTGATGTATATGGGTTAAAGGGTAGGTAACGTATATTTTTCCAGCAGCAATGGCATTTTAGTATTAGTATAGTCATTAGAAACATAAGGGTCATCCCTATCACTAGTAGAGATATTATCATTGTTCATCCATTGAGGGCAAATCCTAAGTACAGACCTTCATAAATAAAAAAAAAACCTTGGGGAAAAAAAAATGCAAAAAGTTTGTCTCTCTTGAAACTTTTGTGTGTCCTCCGTTCCTAGCAGATTTGTCGCGGGCTGAGAGGCTTAGTCTCTGTATTATTTATTCATTAAATTGTTAAAAGAGAAAACAAAGGTGCTCCTTGTAGAGTAACGTAGGTGGTAAGGGTATGGGGGAAATGAAGGATTCAATACAGCTTACCGAAAGGGGTTGTGCACCAACATACACAGCAATGGTAAAGATGTGTAGTTGAATAGGGGTCCGTCTGCAGCCTTCCTGGAGTGTAGTTATCGGTAGAGAGAAAGAACTTCGTAATACCAGGATTTTGTGGCGCTGATCAGGACGCAGAACTCACAGGATAAAGTAGGGACCATCAGGTTTTTTAACAATAATGCAACGCGTTTCGCTGCGCATGCGCAGTGAAATGCGTTGCATTATGGTTAAAAGGGTACTCCGGTGGCAAACTTTTTTTTTATATCAACTGGTGCCAGAAAGTTAAACAGATTTGTAAATGACTCCTATTAAAAAAATAGGAATCCTTCCAGTACTTATTAGCTGCTGAATACTACAGAGAAAATTATTTTCTCTTTGAAATACAGAGCTCTCTGCTCACATCACGAGCACAGTGCTCTCTGCTGACATCTCTGTCCATTTTAAGAACTGTCCAGAGTAGGAGAAAACCCCCATAGAAAACATATGCTTCTATGGGCAGTTCCTAAAATGGACAGAGATGTCAGCAGAGAGCACTGTGCTCGTGATGTCAGCAGAGAGCTCTGTGTTCCAAAAAGAAAAGAATTTACTCTGTAGTATTCAGCAGCTAATAAGTACTGGAAGGATTAAGATTTTTTCAATAGAAGTAATTTACAAATTGGTTTAACTTTCTGGCACCAGTTGATTTAAAAAAATACGTTTTCTACCGGAGGTTACTTTTAACCTGTGAGTTCTGTGTCCTGATGCGCAGCGAAACGCGTTGCATTATTGTTAATAAACCTGATGGTTGCCACGAAATCCTGGTATTACGAAGTCCTTTCTCTCTACAGAAAAATTTTTGTCTTTTCTGCTTTGCCATCTTCAGGCTGAGCTTTTGCGCATTTCTCACGCCCCTCCCTGAGGCGCCCAGCCATTGTATCAGGGAACGGCCTTTACCAATTTCAGTATTTGAACTTGACACAAAAGGCGGAAAAAACGAAAGCCGCGGTAATAGAGCGGACCGAGAGCAAACAGCGGCTGATTTACTATGCTAATTTTCATTTTCTATTCCTGCTATTCCGGGCGCGCTGGTTGTGGGAGGTCTCGCTGAGCATTACGCGCCATTATTACTTTCTGGAGAATGTATACATTTTCAATATCACACGTTTTTTTTTTTTCTCCTTCATTTTTCATGAGAAGTGGCTTTAGATTAATGACTTCGCCGGTGAAGAAACGAAACACCATGTCAGTCTGATTTATTGACCACTTAGTGTTGATGAAGCTGCAAACAGGAGTCAAACAGATGTTGCAGCTGCATTTTTCTTTATCAGAAACTCGCAGCTTTTTGCATTTTTAACCACCATGTCCATTGCTCATTTCTGCTGAGTCATGAAAAAAAAAGAAAGGAAAAAATCAGATTTTCACAAAAAAATGTAAGTGCCTTATGTTCTCATAGGGAGAAGTAAAATGTTAAAATGCGATGTACGGTGGTTGATTATTGTTGGTTAAAGGGGTACTCCACTGGAAAACATTTTTTTTTTTTTATCAACTGGCCCCAAAAAGTTAAACAGATTTGTAAATTACTTCAATTTAAAAATCTTAATCCTTACAGTTCTTATCAGCTGCTGTATACTACAGATGAAGTTATTTTCTTTTTGAATTTCTTTTTTGTCTGGCCCCAGCGCTCTCTGCTGACACCTCTGTCCATTTTAGGAACTGTCCAAGTAGAAGCAAATCACCATAGCAAACCTATCCCACTCTGGACAGTTTGTAAAATGGACAGAGGTGTCAGCAGAGAGCACTGTGGGAAATTCAACAAAGAAAAGAACTTCCTGTGTAGCTGATAAGTACTGGAAGGATTAAGATTTTTAAATAGAAGGAATTTACAAATCTGTTTAACTTTCTGGAGCCAGTTGATTTTAAAAAAAAAAAATGTTTTCCAGCGGAGTACCCGTTTAAGACAGAAGCCCAGGATCTCCAGCCAGTCTCCCATGCCAGTAATTGCCACGGCTTAGATTATCTTTTGAGAGTTAGCCCTGCTGAAGTCTCTCCCTGATTTTTCGACTTTGGTGTAGGGGGATCGGGGTTTGTCCTGTACCTGCCCTTGAGTCATTATTCATGAAGCTTAGACGCTTTACAAACTTCTATGGTGATGTTTTAAAGGGGTATTCCAGCCTTAGACTGCTTATCCTCTAGCCAAAGGAAAGGGGATATGATGTCTAATCACAGGGGTCCCGCCACTGGGACCACCGCAATCTCCGTGCAGCCCCCGGCATTCTGTGTCAGGCTCTGCTCCCGAGATGTGATGTGAACCGTCACTCCCATAGACATGAATGGAGGGGCGTGGCATGACATCAGGAGGGGGTGTGGTCATGACTTAATGTCTTGGGAGCAGCGCCTGGCACAGAATGCCGGGGGCTACACCTAGATGGGGGGTCCCAGCGGTGGGACCCCCGAGATCAGACATGTTTTCACCTATCCTTTGGAGAGGGGATAAGATGTCTAAGGCCAGAATTCCCCTTTAAGTATCTACTATAATAAAAGTTTCTGTTTGCCCATAGTACTTTATACTGGAAGACCTTGTATATCTAGGATAGAGATACTTAATATCCTATCTATTCCCTTAAACAGAGATTATCCCCCCAAGATACATAACCTACTAATATAGTGTTATCATGAATTATACTTGCTTCAGCATGACAGGAAGTTGTGTAGTCCTCTCTTTGTCAGTGTGATGTTGTCTCCAAAAGCTCTGGACTCCTCCATCTTTTCACAGAAAGTTGTGTAGTCCTCTTATTGTCAGTGTGATCTTGTCTCAGCAGCTCCTAGCTCCTCCCTCTCCTGACAGGAAGTTGTGTAGTCCTCTCTTTGTCAGTGTGATGTTGTCTCAACAGCTCTGGACTCCTCCGTCTTTTCACAGAAAGTTGTGTAGTCCTCTCATTGTCAGTGTGATGTTGTCTCAGCAGCTCCCTGGCTCCTTCCAATCTCCCAGGACAATGCATCATCCTCTGCTTTCTCAGGAGGCGTGGCTGGAACTTGTCTCTGATCTCTAGCCCCGCCTCCTGAGTGATATCATCACCTCTGACCAGCCCCTACAACCTACAACATGTCTGTCATACACACATATACATATATATATTGTTATTGGGACATTTAGGGAAGAAAGAGGTGTAGTTACAGCATGCTTCCTTATGCTGAGCAATGCCACGGGCAGAGGAGCAAACAGTATGCATACACCAGGTGCTGCAACCTCACTAATTCTGTGATAGTCTGCTGTGAAATGAGATGTTCTGCAAAAGCTCTAGAATGGGATCTGGAAAGTGTGCAGTGGGGGAGGGGGAGTGGCAGGTAGGATGGGAGGGCTCAAACTGGACTGAGACCCCCAATTCAATTACATTTTGGGTGATTTCAGAACTGGAACAGACAGATGGGCAGTGATTCTTCTGCAGTCTTTTTTTTTTTATATTTTTTTTGTACCTGATGTCGGAGTACCTCTTTAATAGGGATGAGCTGCAAGAGACATATTCGAATTTGCGATATTTCGTGATGATATATATTGACGAATATTCGTCCTATGTTTGCTAAATTTGCATATTCGCTATGCTCTTTTTTTCATGCAAAAATTTGTAATGAAATTCGCATAGTGCGCATGCACGATTATATCTTTTGCCTAAAAGAAGGGAGGGATCAGTGTCCAGTCTGGAAGTGCTGATATTCGCATAAATTCGCATAAAAAAACCGAAAATTCGTCATTACAAATATATATCACTATATTCCGATATTTGCTGAAAAAATGTACATTTCAAATATTCACGCTCAACACTATTCTTTAAAGGGGTACTCTGGTGGAAAACTTTTTTTTTTTTTATCAACTGGTGCCAGAAAGTTAAACAGATTTGTAAATTACTTCTATTAAAAAAATCTTAATCCTTCCAGTACTTATTAGCTGCTGAATACTACAGAGGAAATAATTTTCTTTTTGGAACACAGAGCTCTCTGCTGACATCATGACCACAGTGCTCTCTGCTGACATCTCTGTCCATTTTAAGAACTGTCCAGAGTAGGAGAAAATCCCCATAGCAAACATATACTGCTCTGGACAGTTCCTAAAATGGACAGAGATGTCAGCAGAGAGCACTGTGGTCATGATGTCAGCAGACAGCTCTGTGTTCCAAAAAGAAAATAATTTCCTCTGTAGTATTCAGCAGCTAATAAGTACTGGATGGATTAAGATTTTTTAATAGAAGTAATTTACAAATCTGTTTAACTTTTTGGCACCAGTTGATAAAAAAAAAAAAAAAAAAGTTTTTTCACCCCTTTAATGCTACCACGTAATGGTTATTATGCTGGGGACCCTCTAACCTGCTCATCGTCTGTAAGATTAACAACTAACCGGCCTTGTGTTCCGTTGTCTGTGCTGGGATTTGTAGTTGCACAATCGGATGGTCGGAGTGGATGGCTTCAGACAGGGCTCGGTCTTTCTCCCGTCCTCGTGTAGCTACAATCTGTATACGTTTCCCTCTCAGGTTTTTAAGAGGGTGTTTTATGTTCTGTTTAAACATCCGGCTTCAGCCATTAAAAGAGAGATGAAAACCTATTTACAACCCGTAATAATATTCACCGTTTCCTTTTATATACAGATTAACATTACAGGGATTTCAAATAGATGGCAGCAACATTTCAAGGCAAAGTGTGATGGAAAATCAGATGTGGGGATTCAGTATAAAGTGATGCTCATCAGAACCTTTTGCAAAACTACAGCTCCCAGCATGGCCGGACAGCCGTTGGCTGTCCGGCCATGCTGGGAGTTGTAGTTTTGCAACAGCTGGAGGTTCATAGTTTCAGGAACATTGGCATGTATTATAAAATAAACAAAGTATTATAATTGTTTATTGTTACATTATTTTGCAACATTTGGATTCTGCAGCTTGTATCTATTCCAATACATATCAAGCTGCTCGGGTCCACTGGGTATGAATACGTTCTGGAGCTCCCGGCAGTTTGGGGTTTATCCCTGTTTCCCTCATCTAAGCTGATTTCCAAACAAATCAAACAAATGATTTCCAAACAAATTTGATTTCTTTAGTGTTCGTGACGCCAGGGCAGGGTTTTCCTATGTAACCACCCGAAGGTAATCTCGTTAGTCCTAGGTTAGGCAGGGGTAAATAATAGTCCGAGGTTAGGTTAAGGTTAGCGGTAGCTTTACTGAAGTTGAACAGGTATAACAGTCTTTACAGTGCAGTAAGGTTCTCAGAGAGGTGGCCAGTAACACAGGGGACCTCGCAGCTTGCTGGGACTTGCAGTGACTTGACAGACTGTAGCACAGCCACGCTGACTATAACTGACTTGACTTGACTGAAGATAGTGACAGCAGACAGAGATGACTTACTGACTTGTGGCTGTAATTTAGGCTTGAGGCCTCTGGATGTGCAGGACACTGGTTCTGAGACATCTGGACTGGACTTGACCTCAGGATCTAAGAGCGGTGTAAGAGCAAAAGAGGCAGATTGTACTTATAAAGGGGGGCTGTGCAAGGAGCCCATAGGCTAGCTGCGGGTCACCTGGTGCTCTCTGGGTAACAAAACATGACTTGAACATGTGACATCCATTATCATGTGACTAACAACCATGTGACCATATCAAAGGTCCTTTACCCTTAGTACATAACTTATACACATTAGGGGGGGAACACTGCAGGTGAGCCCTGAGGACGTACAGGGACTTAACCTGACAGGACTGTCGGAGCATATCCCATACTGGAACATCACAGATAGATACTGTAGATAGATATGAGATAGATAGATAGATATTAGATAGATAGATAGATAGATATGAGATAGATAGATATGAGATAGATAGATAGATAGATAGATAGATATGAGATAGATAGATAGATAGATAGATAGATATGAGATAGATAGATAGATAGATAGATAGATATGAGATAGATAGATAGATAGATAGGAGATAGATATATATGAGATAAATAGATAGATATGAGATAGATAGGTAGATAGAGATAGATAGATATGAGATATATAGATAAATATGAGGTATATAGATAGATATGAGATAGATATATAGATAGGTAGATAGATATGGGATACATAGATAGATAGATAGATAGATAGATAGATAGATAGATAGATAGATATGAGATAGATATATAGATAGGTAGATAGATATGGGATACATAGATAGATAGATAGATAGATAAGAGATAGATAGATAGATATGAGATAGATATATAGCTATATAGATAGGTAGATATGAGATACATAGATAGATAGATATTAGATAGATAGATCTAAGACAGACAGATAATATGGTACTTTTTGCACTTTGACTGTATAGAGCAGCATAATACATGACGTGCTGCGAGAGGGATCTCTAGACTTTTACACAGAATTGCTTGTACGGCATTATTCTGTACATTGTCATATATATCAATTCCAGGAACAAAAGCCTCGATCCATCATGGCGGCGTCCTGCGGAGGGAGGTCTGCACAGGAGAGATTCTGGATATATAGGGGGCAACGCTTCCATCCACAATTACTGGATGATTAATGGGGGAGAGTGGCCGATGTCCTCCCCCTGTAGTGTGCCCATGGTGGCTAATATCTAGGAATCCATCATATCTCACATGTCTCCCATGACGAAGGCATTGCTGTGTATGATGTAAATGGAGGGCAGGCCTGTATAAAGAATAGGGTAACCTGGTCAGGATGGGCCAGCGGGGGTCCGGGCCGCAGCAGAGAGAGGTCATAGTGTACGGGCATGGGGTGCCATCCTGCCCCCTACTGACTGCAGAATTCTCTGATAATCTCATCTTTCATCTTATAGACTTAGATGTTGATACTTTATAAGGTTAATGGACAAGTCACTGTGGTGGCCCGGTGAAGGACGCGGGGGTAGACCGGGGTATTCTGACACTTGTAGTTCCCCCGGTTCCAGAGCAGGAGAAGTTACAGATGTTACAGTGGATGGAGCGCTGAGTGGGTCAGTGTCCCCTTAGAGTCACTAAAGATGTAAAAGGATGAGGGGCTGCCCTGGAGGTCTATGGTCTGAATGGTGGTCCACGTGTGCATCGGGACTCAATGGTGCTGCAGCCATCAGGTTATTTATACCCAACCGTTTCCACAGGACTAGAATGGTTCCAACAAAACCAAACCTGAGGTAGATGATGGCAGATGGAACTGAAGGAGTTAACCTATGTGGAGGATAGATGTTCACTTGAGCAGTTCCTGAGATGTTAAATCCCTCAAGACTTGGGAAATACTGTGTGGATTGGCTCCCAATGGGACGCCTTCATCTGGCCTGACCAGAGGGCCACAAAGACTCGGATTTGCTAAGAGGCCCTAAAAATTGTTATCCCCTCAGCCTAATGTAGAAAGATCAGGATAAAGAAGCTGGAAGTAAGTCCTTCATGTCAGGGTGACGACTTTACACAGGACATTATAGTCTTCAGCCTGTATTAGATGTCATCCTGATCAGCTCGAGAAGCAGCAGCAAATATCAAGAAAAGCTCAAATCAATAGGGTCCCTAATTATATCAACCCCATCAATTTACTAGAACATTTTAAGGGATTCTGGTGAATTCCAGTAGGTTAATTACTGTAATGCTCTTCACCAGAGGTGGCAGCAGAGAGCAGAGTATATGTCATTATAAAAGCCTGTACAACCACTCTACTCCTTGATGCCCCCTGCTGGTTGTGTCTATACAGAGTGTGCACTGTAGTGTTTACTGTCTAATGTTGTTATTCTAGTGCAGTGTTTCCCAACCAGGGTGCCTCCAGATGTTGCAAAACTACAACTCCTAGCATGCCTGGACAGCCTTTGGCTGTCCAGGCATGCTGGGAGTTGTAGTTTTGCAACACCTGGAGGCACCCTCGTTGGGAAACACTGTTCTACTGTTATGTATTCTTATATTTTTATTCTAGTGTTAAATATTCTTATATTGCTATATATTATTATTATTATTATATTGCTACGTTTGCCTATATTGTTATTCTAGTGTTATACATTCTTATATTGTTAAATATTATTATTATTGTTGTTGCATATTCTTATATTGTTATTCTATTGTATATTCTTATTATATTGTTATATATTTTTCTTATATTTTTATATATTATTCTATTGTTGTATATTCTTATTATATTGTTATATATTTTTCTTAGATTGTTATATATTATTATAATATTGTTACATATTCTTATATTTTTATTCTATTGTTGTATATTCTTATTATATTGTTATATATTTTTCTTATATTTTTATATATTATTCTATTGTTGTATATTCTTATTATATTGTTATATATTTTTCTTATATTTTTATATATTATTCTATTGTTGTATATTCTTATTATATTGTTATATATTTTTCTTATATTGTTATATATTATTATAATATTGTTACATATTCTTATATTTTTATTCTATTGTTGTATATTCTTATTATATTGTTATATATTGTTCTTATATTGTTATATATTATTATTATATTGTTAAATATTATTATATTTTTATTCTATTGTTGTATATTCTTATTATATTGTTATATATTGTTCTTACATTGTTATATATTATAATATTGTTAAATATTCTTATATTTTTATTCTATTGTTGTATATTCTTATTATATTGTTATACATATATTGTTCTTATATTTTTATATATTATTGTTATTAGTATTATTATTATATTGTTACATATTATTATATTTTTATTCTATTGTTGTATATTCTTATTATATTGTTATATATTGTTCTTATATTCTTATATATTATTATTATATTGTTACCCATTCTTATATTGTTATTTTATTGTATATTCTTATTATATTGTTACATATCGTTCTTATATTGTTATTTTGTAGTTTGGGTGGGCAAGGGGCAGTTACTTCTTTAGGAATATTGGTGTGGTTTCGGCGTCGGCGCAGACTTGGCGTTGACGTCTGGGATCGCCATCGCTTCCAGGAAGCATTAGGCCGTAATTAATACGTATGACACTGGTTCAGCCTGGCCCGGTGGCAGACGAGAAATCACAGAGAGCGCGGAGGAAGCGCTGACCCCCCCTCTATCCTGCACTGACACATTTTCATTATCCTTTTCAGCTTTTATTTGGAAACATGAAATTATTATTGAGCCGTTTTAATTTTTAGTTGTCGTTTCAATTAATTGAAATTCCTTCTGTCTGAAGACGCGGCTGTGATGTGCCGAGCCGCCTTTCTTGTTTCTCATTTAGCTGATAATTCTCCTTTTATAAGCAGCTGTAATAGAGAGAGAGAGGCCGCTGTCTCCTTACCCCGTCCGCTATCTGTCTGCCATTACATGCTACAGATGTAGAGGAGCTGAGTATGGTTTTTGGTGCCACTCTATATGGTATTGCTGTGTGCTGTCTGTTGTATTAGATAGGAAGAGTGAGTGCAGCTCTGGAGTATAATACAGGATATAACTCAGGATCAGTACAGGATAAGTAATGTAATGTATATACACAGTAACCTCACCAGCAGAATAGTGAGTGCAGCTCTGGAGTATATTACAGAATATAACTCAGGATCAGTACAGGATAAGTAATGTAATGTATGTACACAGTGACCTCACCAGCAGAATAGTGAGTACAGCTCTGGGGTATAATACAGGATATAACTCAGGATCAGTACAGGATAAGTAATGTAATGTATGTACACAGTGACCTCACCAGCAGAATAGTGAGTGCAGCTCTGGAGTATAATACAGGATATAACTCAGGATCAGTACAGGATAAGTAATGTAATGTATGTACACAGTGATCTCACCAGCAGAATAGTGAGTACAGCTCTGGAGTATAATACAGGATATAACTCAGGGTCAGTACAGGATAAGTAATGTAATGTATGTACACAGTCACCTCACCAGCAGAATAGTGAGTACAGCTCTGCAGTATAATACAGGATATTACTCAGGATCAGTACAGGATAAGTAATGTAATGTATGTACACAGTGACCTCACCAGCAGAATAGTGAGTACAGCTCTGGAGTATAATACAGGATATAACTCTGGATCAGTACAGGATAAGTAATGTAATGTATGTACACAGTGACCTCACCAGCAGAATAGTGAGTACAGCTCTGGGGTATAATACAGGATATAACTCAGGATCAGTACAGGATAAGTAATGTAATATATGTACACAGTGACCTAACCAGCAGAATAGTGAGTACAGCTCTGGAGTATAATACAGGATATAACTCAGGATCAGTACAGGATAAGTAATGTAATGTATGTACACAGTGACCTCACGAGCAGAATAGTGAGTACAGCTCTGGGGTATAATACAGGATATAACTCAGGATCAGTACAGGATAAGTAATGTAATGTATGTACACAGTGACCTCACCAGCAGAATAGTGAGTACAGCTCTGGAGTATAATACAGGATATAACTCAGGATCAGTACAGGATAAGTAATGTAATGTATGTACACAGTGACCTCACCAGCAGAATAGTGAGTACAGCTCTGGAGTATAATCCAGGAGATAACAAGATAATATCTGTGCACATTGACTCTTTATGTAGTTTATATCTATATGTTAAGGTGATCATGTCCTATAATTTGGCTTCTCATGAATATTGCCTCAGTCCATTGTGTTTCGGTGACGGTCCTCACATCTATATATGACGCTGGGGGACCCTTCTATCGAGGCATTAATAACAGGTGTGACGACTATAAAGTGCTATGTTGACAAAGAACGCTGCCTTGGGCTCCCTTTAAGTGAGAATGTTTGCAGTGTAAAGCGGCGCCAGCGCCTTCAGAAGGGATGAAAGTCCTTTGTCAGCACCTCCGCTCACCCAAGTGTAACTCACTCGAGCGCATGTGATTTGTTGGGCCAAACAGTAAACAGGGCACAAAACTCAATTGCTATTTGTAGATATTTAAATTGCTTTAGATTAGAGATCACGCCTGGCTTTAAGCTAAAATTGCATGTCTGCGGCTCCTGATCCGTACACAGTAGAATTACTCACCGGTCTCCCGGCAGAGCTGGAGCTTCACCGGAGAACTGAGAAAATGTTCAAAACATAATTAGAGGGAAAAAAATGTAATGTATGTACAGAGTGACCCTTCCAGCAGAATAGTGAGTGCAGCTCTGGAGTATAATACAGGATATAACTCAGGATCAGTACAGGATAAGTAATGTAATGTATGTACACAGTGATCTCACCAGCAGAATAGTGAGTACAGCTCTGGAGTATAATACAGGATATAACTCAGGATCAGTACAGGATAAGTAATGTAATGTATGTACACAGTGACCTCACCAGCAGAATAGTGAGTACAGCTCTGGGGTATAATACAGGATATAACTCAGGATCAGTACAGGATAAGTAATGTAATGTATGTACACAGTGACCTCACCAGCAGAATAGTGAGTACAGCTCTGGGGTATAATACAGGATATAACTCAGGATCAGTACAGGATAAGTAATGTAATGTATGTACACAGTGATCTCACCAGCAGAATAGTGAGTACAGCTCTGGAGTATAATACAGGATATAACTCAGGATCAGTACAGGATAAGTAATGTAATGTATGTACACAGTGACCTCACCAGCAGAATAGTGAGTACAGCTCTGGAGTATAATACAGGATATAACTCAGGATCAGTACAGGATAAGTAATGTAATGTATTTACACAGTGACCTCACCAGCAGAATAGTGAGTACAGCTCTGGAGTATAATACAGGATATAACTCAGGATCAGTACAGGATAAGTAATGTATGTACACAGTGACCTCACCAGCAGAATAGTGAGTGCAGCTCTGGGGTATAATACAGGATATAACTCAGGATCAGTATAGGATAAGTAATGTAATGTATGTACACAGTGACCCCACCAGCAGAATAGTGAGTGCAGCTCTGGGGTATAATACAGGATATAACTCAGGATCAGTACAGGATAAGTAATGTAATGTATGTACACAGTGACCTCACCAGCAGAATAGTGAGTACAGCTCTGGAGTATAATACAGGATATAACTCAGGATCAGTACAGGATAAGTAATGTAATGTATTTACACAGTGACCTCACCAGCAGAATAGTGAGTACAGCTCTGGAGTATAATACAGGATATAACTCAGGATCAGTACAGGATAAGTAATGTATGTACACAGTGACCTCACCAGCAGAATAGTGAGTGCAGCTCTGGGGTATAATACAGGATATAACTCAGGATCAGTATAGGATAAGTAATGTAATGTATGTACACAGTGACCCCACCAGCAGAATAGTGAGTGCAGCTCTGGGGTATAATACAGGATATAACTCAGGATCAGTACAGGATAAGTAATGTAATGTATGTACACAGTGACCTCACCAGCAGAATAGTGAGTACAGCTCTGGGGTATAATACAGGATATAACTCAGGATCAGTACAGGATAAGTAATGTAATGTATGTACACAGTGACCCCACCAGCAGAATAGTGAGTGCAGCTCTGGGGTATACTACAGGATATAACTCAGGATCAGTACAGGATAAGTAATGTAATGTCTTGATATAATGACTCTTTGTGTAGATGATATCTATATCTAATGTAATTATAATTAGCCCCTGACATTAAGGACCCTCAGAGGTGACAAGCAGGAAAAATCTATTCACATCCGGCCCACCCCACCCCAGATACTCCCTATGGAGGATGCGTTATGCGCTCATCCCTCATCCCGCCCTGCAGTATGTGGCACATCACTCAATAAACAAGACTATTTCAGTCTAATTAATACTCCCTGTGAAAATTTTGAGGCAGAGTTCAAGTAGCGCGGCACTTCCTGGCAGTGGATCATGGTGTAAAGTGCGCATTTCAATTACATTGTTTCCAGGGCGACTTGATTGTCATTTAATTAGCGCGTTCAATATCTTCCGACAACACCTTGGGCATCTTCTAATGTATCCGGAAGATATCACCTGAGCATTTCAGGGGAGAATGAATGTTTATCCAAGGAAAAGTCTTATTAATAGCTTCATATTTCCACTATTGTTCCCATAAGTCAGTGGTGCCAGTGAGCGCCATATGTTATCGCATTCCTGTAAACCTGGGCAGGGTGATATTATTCTCCCGGTGTTCTACTGTATCCAGGAGGGGGGGGGGGCTGTCACTTGTCCCTATCAGGGCCCAATATTCATACTCCCCATTGAAGTCAATTGGAAAAAAAATGGAAATAAATCTATGAAATTCAATATCCACGTCGCAGGTTAATTTCCATAGGGACTGTGCAGGTTTTGTTCTTTTCCATCAAACCCAGATGGATAATCCAGCAGCAGAGTATCTGATCAGCCTTTTGTGATCAGCGCCAAAGGGTCGTACATATGGTGTTGAACTATGCAAAGTAGCAGAAATGATAGCGGCAAGAAGAATAAGGGAATGGCACTCA
Organism: Hyla sarda; assembly: GCF_029499605.1. Taxonomy (NCBI): domain Eukaryota; kingdom Metazoa; phylum Chordata; class Amphibia; order Anura; family Hylidae; genus Hyla; species Hyla sarda. The sequence goes on along the minus strand of NC_079198.1, from coordinate 137,429,041 downwards.
CCAGGTCCAGGCAAAAAATATGTTGTCTTCTTAAAAGATCCAAATGACAAGGCTCAGCAGTGTATGATACAGATGGCAGGGGCGTTTGTGACAGCGTAATTATGCACGAAACTGCTGTCCAGAACGCCCTTGCCATCTGTATATCTGTATCATATCCTGCTGAGTGTTGTCGTTTTAAACGTTAAAGTTTTTTTGCCTGGACCTGGTGAGTGGTACTCATCAGGTCCAGACAAAAATTTGTAGTTGTCTTAAAGATACAAACAACAATGCTCAGCAGGATTTGATACAGATGGCAGGGGTGTTTGGGACAGCTATTTCTTGCCTTATCACTGTGCGTTACATCTGTATCACACCCTGCTGAGCCTTGTTGTTTGTATCTTTTAAGAAAATTTAAGACAGTGTCACTCACCAAGTCAAGCAAAAAATCTTTAAGCTTCTTAAACGATACAAACAACAAAGTTTAGCAGGTTATGATACAGTGTTCAGGACAGCTGTTTCAAGCGTTATCATGCACAAAACAGCTGTCTCAAATGCCCCTGCCATCTGTATCATATCCTGCTGAGCCTTGTCATTTGTATCCTTTGCCTGGACCTGGTGAGTGCCACTCTCTTTTTCTTCTTATTTATTTTTTATTTTTTGCCCCTGATTTGATTTGCTCCAATGTATTTGGAATAGGTGCGAAAAGTTATATCGATCGTAGACATTTGAAACCAATATATACGGCAGCTGTAAAAGTCAGCGATGATGTTATGTTTCACCTTGTTAGTTTTCACTATTTGTAATGGGGGTTTTTCTGCCTTTATGATTGGCGCAGTCGTTCGGTGGCGATTCTCAGCGGGTGCCAAGGGTTCTTGCATATTACAGCAATGCGACCCAGCAGGTTCCTGCAAACTGATCAAACACATTGATCTTTCCCGCAAAGAGCATTGATCTGTGAATGTGAAGCCAAATAATTACAATGATTTCCCTCCACGTTCCTATCGACGCGGCATGTCCTATTGCGATGTCATGGAGTCCGATCAGGCTTAGAGCCATCGCTGTTCTCACAGGTTTTTTTGGCGATGAATACTGCAAAAAGCTTTGATCAAGCAGCTGTCCACCTGAGCAACGACTTGGAACATGAACACTTCCAATCTGAAGGTGACTAATACCTTTAAACCACATAAAAAGATTCATAAATAGATTCATAAATACCAAAAACATTGTAAAAAAATTTGAACCAAAGAGGGACATTTGGTGCCCATTTGGTAGAAAGCTTCCAACCCAACCAGATGACACCTACCGTTCTTGGCTAAAAGTCCAATATTGGCCCTGGTGTTTAAAGCATGAACTGATACCCCATCAGCTTGTTGGTACAATGATCCCCATATTTACTCGGGTCTATAGTGACTGGCAAATACAGAAGGGCATATCCTGGACAAAAAAGGGTCAATCCAATCCATCTTCTATGAGATCTCCTAGTACAAGAGTGAAATAGGGAAACAAATACCAGGTCTTCCTATCCCAAGAGGTTGGGCGTGACAGTTTGGAAGAAGCAGTGGTGGCCCTATTATGAATTTCCTATGGGGCCAAATCTAACGTACAGAGAGAACCATTCTCTTATCTAATGAAAGTTTTGCAAAACTGGGAAGGGGACTGGGGGTACGAGTTCCACTCCATGTCCTAGATATTTCATAGTCAGGCCCCAACAGGCAGGGGAGATGGGGTTAACAATGGTCCAAGAAGATGGCTCCTAGAAGAGTAAAGATTCCCATACATGTTGGTTTAGCCGACTGTTATCGCTCCCAATCCCTATGACTCTATCTATAAAAAATAGTGCCACGGTAAAATAGAAAAAAAATTATACTTACCAACCCCCCAGTACCCAAAATGCCCATATTATGTTGCCATGCTGTGCCAAACGGGACAGAGGGGCTTACTGCACATTTTCCTGCTTTAAGGCCCTTTGCAACACCCTTGTGCAAACTCCTCCCCCTTGTCTGCTAACAATGGGTTTTGGAGTCCTGAACAGGTTCGTTTCTAGGGGTTTTTGACCAGGCATCTATGTATAGTGTAGCAATGTTTACTTAAATGGGCACCGTTAGATTTAAAAACTTTTTATATGTTGTACATATTGGCAAAACATTAACCTTTTTAATATACTTCATAAGGAAAATTTTATTTCCTTTTCATAGAAATCACTACAGACCACTAGGGGTCCTCGTACCATCTAGAACATAATCCTGTCCGGCTGCAGCATCATCTATGTCCCAGCTAATGTACAGGCAGGGACAAACTCCAGGAAGTGAGGGTGGGACTAGCACTCCTGTGTTCTCCCTCCTGTCCTATCAAACAGCAGCATGAAAACAGAGAGGAGGGGTTACAGAGCAGCCGGTAGTAATTGAATGAAGAGACCCAGCACAGTACAGCAGACTCAGGGAGGAAGATGAGTCATGAAAAGTGGGGACAAACACCCCCTCCAGAGCACAGAATGAAAAACCAAGTGAACAACAGATGGAAGGTATTTTTGAGAGAAATATAGGTGCTAGACACATAAAAATCAGGTAGTGAGTAACATATACATTTTTGTTTTTAACTGTGGGATATAATAGGTACTCTTTAAAGGGGTACTCTGCTGTTAACATCTAATCTCATAAAATGTTAGATTGTGGAGGTCCCACCGCTGGGTCTCCGGACTAGCATCCAGAACACAGAAGCTTTTAGCTTCCGCATTCTTGACTAGTGATGAGCGGCAGGGGCCATATTCGAATTTGCAATATTTCGGGAATATATGGACGAAAATGTTTGTTCTTTTTTTTTTCATGCGAAAATTTGCATGGAATTTGCATAGTACGCATGCAGGATTATATCTTTCACTTAATAGAAGGGAGGGATCGCATAAATTTGCATATTCTCCCAAAAAATTTTCGTCATTCCGAATATATATCACTATATTCTAAATATTCGCAAAATGCCAATATTTGCGGTAAAAATTAGCATTTTGAATATTCGCACTCAACACTATTCTTGACGTCACACCACGCTCCCTCCATTCATGTCTATGGGAGGGGGCTTGATAGCTAGTACATAGACTTATAAAAGAGGGCATTGCTAGTCACCGGGCACGGAGCGGAGTTCGCTCCGTGCACCGAATGACAGGGGTGCCGCAGCAGAGATCGCGGGGGTCCCCACTCCCGGGACCCTCGGAATCCAACATCTTATCCCCTATTCTTTGGATAGGGGATAAGATGTTTACAGCGGAGTACCCATTTAAAGGGGTTATCAAGGAAAAAACTTTTTTTATATATATCAACTGGCTCCAGAAAGATAAACAGATTTGTAAATTACTTCTATTAAAAAATCTCAATCCTTTCAGTACTTATGAGCTTCTGAAGTTAAGGTTGTTCTTTTCTGTCTAAGTGCTCTCTGATGACACTTGTCTCGGAAACCGCCCAGTTTAGACGCAAATCCCCATAGCAAACCTCTGCTAAACTGGGAGGTTCCCGAGACACGTGTCATCAGAGAGCACTTAGACAGAAAAGAACAACCTTAACTTCAGAAGCTCATAAGTACTGAAAGGATTCATATTTTTTTAATAGAAGTAACTTACAAATCTGTTTAACTTTCTGGAGCCAGTTGATATATATATCAATTGACAGTTGATATTGGTTGACATTGGATGGCCTTTTCCTATAACCCCTTAGGACAGCGTTTCCAACCACTGTGCCTGTTGCAAAACTACAACTCCCAGCATGCCAAAGGCTGTCCGGGCATGCTGGGAGTTGTAGTTTAGCAACAGCTGGAGGCACAGTGGTTGGCAAACAATGCCTTCAGACAATCCCGGTCCCGGTCACAGTGTCTGTACTTCATGGCAGGATCTGTAAAATTTGGAACAATTGGGACGAACCTTCAAGCCCGAGCGCGGTCTCCCTTTTTTATTTTTTATTCAGATGTAATGACAAATTTCGGAAGTAGAGGAGGATTCAATTACTTGTTAAAAAAAAAAAAAGATTTTAATAAAATGACTAGCTATCGAAAGGAGACGTCTATATTTTTCGCCGCCGGTAAGTGTCATCAGGCAACGAAAATAGCGGCTAATCAAATATTTTATTGTAATGGTTACATCGGTAAAAGGCTGTTTGCCTAATGAAGGTCAATTGTGGCCATTTGTAGCGTTTCACAAGAGGCCCCCGGTTTTTGATTGACTGTAATGTTTAGCGCAGTCACCGCGTGAGTCAGGCACCGGCTAAATTAAGACCTGACATTTCCGAGATATTTTTTAAAGGGCTTGTAAAATATTTCTTATGAATAAAGCTGGTTGAATAGAAAAATAAAAAAATTGAAATAAGTAAATTTGTAGTAGAAATTTTTATAGTGGTTTATATAAAAAAAATGGGTTTGTACCTGTCCGGTGGTTGCTGTTGACCTTTGACTTTTGACTTAAAGGAAAAGTGCAGAAAAAAATGATCTTCTGATGTGTTATAAATATTGAGTACCCTTGTTTCCTGATTTTCCTACCTAAACCTTGTGGGAAAGGAAAAGCAACATATAGGAGCCCTTCAGGAGATTGGGAAAGCTGGGTGGCATGCATTCTGTGTGCCACCCAGCTTTTCCAGCCTCCTGAAGCGCCAGCAGTGTTAGGCTGCTCTTCCTTCCTGCACTTCTCCCCACAGCTGCAGCACCATGCCCTCTCCCTGCCCCCACACTGATGTCTCCCTTACACGCAATAAATCTTCTCTCCCCTTCCAACTAACTATTATCTGCAACTGCCTGCCGGATAGTTGAATCATACTTTACCATGACATTGGTCCGGCAGCAGGGTGTTTAAACATCCCGGGCAATCTCCACAGCCCGAGAGTTACGCGACCAGCAGAGGTACTGGATGTCCCATAGACTTGCATGGGGCTTTTGGAACATCTCCTATTCGTGTTACTCTCGGGCTGCGGAGATTGCCCGGGAGTTGCCCAGTAGATTGTCAGTATCAGGTCATCCTAAAACTCTACTATATTTTTTATTTGGTATATAAGAAACGTAGAAACTAAATATTTATGAAGAAAGTGGCTCAACTCTCTTACAATGCCCAAGTGTCTGAACCATGTTCTACCTGTGCTATACACCTGAATGATTGATAAAACAAAATGGGGTAGACTCCTTAAAGCTATCCTTAAAGCTATCCCGTCATGCCCCCTCCCATAGACTTGCATTGAGGGGGCGGGGCATGATGTCACACGGGGTGGGGCGTGACATCACAATACTCCATCCCTGTGGTTGGGAGGCATAACAATGAGAGCCTCCAGCGCTTCCTGCAGTGCTTTACAGTTGGGTGCTGCATGCTAGATTGCGGGGGTCCCTAGTGGTGGGACCCCCACGATCAGAAATCTTAGCCCCCATCCTTTGGATAGGGGATAAGATGTCTTGGGGCCGGAGTACCCCTTTAATCTTGCTTTGGTTCTTGGGCTGTAGTCTGTACGTCATATAACTGCCGCTAGGTTGCGCTGATATCTGTTCGTAACTATTTAGCATTTCTGCCATTGTTTAGTATCTTTGGTTCCTGTATGTGTATTATAGTTTGTTACCTGACTTGTGTCCTCTACTTTGCACAGCTCAGTTTGTTGTTTTAGAAGTCAAAGGTAAGAGTCGGCACTCGCACTTCCTCGTTGTGCTCGTGGATACAGAATAATGGTAGATTGGAAGAAAATCCCGGCACTCGCTATTATCTGCTTAGTGAAAGTGTGTTTATTAGCACAAGGTAATATACAACATATGACGCATTTCGGCCAGAGCCTTGCTCAGACTGACAGTCTGAGCAAGGCTCTGACCAAAACGCGTCATATGTTGTATATTACCTTGTGTTAATAAACACACTTTCACTAAGCAGATAATAGCGAGTGGCGGGATTTTCTTCCAGTTTGTTGTTTTGACCATGATGCCCCTGCACTTTAGTTAGCATAGAGACTGACGCCCAGTTGTAGAGCCACTATTTAGGGTGGATATGCAAGTATTCAGGGAAAGGGGTTCTTGGGATGGTTTAGGGCTCACTCTTCCCTGCTCTACCTGATACATTCACGACAGTGGAGGATCCGATAGCAGAAAAAAACATGTTTTTTGTTTGTTTGTTTTGATTTTATCTAGCAAACCTTTTATCAAAATGGGATTGTTCAAAGCAGCGTGCTCCTTTAAATGTTGAAGGGCTGGTGATATTGTTTTTATCGGTTATTGTGCTTTATGTGTATATAGTAAATCTGTTGCTCTTCAATGTGTCAGTTCAGCATGTAGGATATAACGCTGCTCTTAGAAGTATTCAATCTACTTGCCATTTATATTAAGAAGGCGCTATCCTTACCGGGGAGAAGAAGCGACATGACTTTGTGCCGCCTTAGGAAATAACAATGAATCAAAACGCCTTAACTGATTACAGAACACATCGCCTGCGCTAATGTACCGTCCAGGACTTCAAATAGCTGCCATTTGCAGAGACTTCGCTTTGGAGATTGACGTGTAATAGTGCGAGCGTTCTGCGCAGGGTTAATGTGTAGAAGAAGAGGTTTTCTTCTGTTTAACAGGATTTTATCATTTACAGAGAACAAAGGATATATTCTGTAATCCTATAATGTGTTTAAAGGGACATCCCATAATATTACCAATGATGTCAATAGTGAGAGATGTCAGATAGATGATAGATAGATAGATAGATAGATAAATAGAAAGATAGCCAGAAATAGATAGATAGATAGATAGAAATGAGATAGATAGATAGATAGATAGATAGATATGAGATAGATATGAGATAGATATATAGATAGATAGATAGATAGATAGATAGATAGATAGATAGATATGAGATTTGGTTGCACACTTTTTTGAAAAAATAAGTGAAATCAGTGTCTTCCTATAACCATCAATAATCTTCTTACACCTCTCAGCCGGAATGTTGGACGACTCTTCCTTTACAAACTCTCCACAGGTGATCAATGGGATTTAGATCTGGACTCATTTCTGACACTTCAGAACTCTCCAGCGCTTTGTTGTCATCCATTTCTGGGGCTTTTTGATGTATGTTTGGGGTCATTGTCCTGCTGGAAGACCAAAGATCTCGGACACAAACCCAGCTTTCTGACACTGTGCTGTACAGTGTTACCCAAATTCCATTGGTAATACTCAGATTTCATAATGTCTTGTACACATTCGAGGCCCCCAGTGCCAGAGGCAGCAAAACAACCCAAAATATCACTGACCTCCACCATATCTCATTGTAGGTACTGTGCTCTTTTCTTTGTAGGCCTCATTCTGTTTTCAGTAAACAGTAGAATGATGGGCTTTACCAAAAAGCTCTATCTTGGTCTCATCTGTCCACAAGACGTTTTCCCAGAAGGATTTTGGTTACTCAAGTTCCTTTTGGCAAAATGTAGTCTTGCTTTTTTATGTCTCTGTGTCAGCAGTGGGGTCCTCCTGGGTCTCCTCCATAGTGGGGTCCTCCTGAGTCTCCTCCATAGTGGGGTCTTCCTGGGTCTCCTCCATAGTGGGGTCCTCCTGGGTCTCCTCCATAGTGGGGTCCTCCTGGGTCTCCTCCATAGTGGGGTCCTCCTGGGACTCCTCCATAGTGGGGTCTCCTCCATAGTGGGGTCCTCCTGGGTCTCCTCCATAGTGGGGTCCTCCTGGGTCTCCTCTATAGTGGGGTCCTCCTGGGTCTCCTCCATACGGGGGTCCTCCTGGGTCTCCTCCATAGTGGGGTCCTCCTGGGTCTCCTCCATAGTGGGGTCCTCCTGGGTCTCCTGCATAGTGGGGTCCTCCTGGGTCTCCTCCATAGCGTTTCATTTCATTTAAATTTCGACGGATAATTCGCGCTGACACTGATGCTCCCTGAGCCTGCAGGACAGCTTGAATATCTTTGGAACTTGTTTGGGGCTGCTTATCCACCATCCGCTTTATCCTGCATTGACACCTTTCATCAGTTTTTCTCTTCCGTCCACGCCCAGGGAGATTACCTACAGCGCCATGGGGTGTAAACTTCTTGATAATGTTGCGCACTGTGGACAAAGACAAATCTAGATCTCTGGAGATGGACTTGTAACCTTGATATTGTTGATATTTTTCCACAATTTTGGTTCTCAATTCCTCAGACAGTTCTCTTCTCCTCTTTCTGTTGTCCATGCTTAGTGTGGCACACACAGACACACAATGCAAAGACTGAACTTCTCAAAAAGTGAACTTCTCTCCTTTTTTTTACCTGCTTTCAGGTGTGATTTTTTTTTTTATATTGACCACACCTGTTACTTGCCCCAGGTGAGTATAAAGGAGCATCACATGCTGGAAACAATCTTATTTTTCCACAATTTTGAAAGGGTCACAATAATTTTGTCCAGCCCATTTTTAGAGTTTGGTGACATTATGTCCAATTTGCTTTTGTTCCTCCCTTTTTTTGGTTTAATTCCAATACACACAAAGGGAATAAACATGTGTATAGCAAAACATGTGTTACTGCAATCCTTTCCTGTGAGAAATACTTCATTTTCTAGAAAAACTTCAAAGGTGCCAACATTTACGGCCATGACTGTATATTTATATATATTTATAGCTAAACCTCTAGCTGTTATATTCTTTTATATAGGAGCAGTATTATAGTAGTTATATTCTTGTATATAGGAGGCAGTATTATAGTAGTTATATTCTTGTATATAGGAGCAGTATTATAGTAGTTATATTCTTGTATATAGGAGCAGTATTATAGTAGTTATATTCTTGTATATAGGAGCAGTATTATAGTAGTTATATTCTTGTATATAGGAGCAGTATTATAGTAGTTATATTCTTGTATATAGGAGCAGTATTATAGTAGTTATATTCTTGTATATATGAGCAGTATTATAGTAGTTATATTCTTGTATATATGAGCAGTATTATAGTAGTTATATTCTTGTATATAGGAGCAGTATTATAGTAGTTATATTCTTGTATATAGGAGGCAGTATTATAGTAGTTATATTCTTGTATATAGGAGGCAGTATTATAGTAGTTATATTCTTGTATATAGGAGAAGTATTATAGTAGTTATATTCTTGTATATAGGAGCAGTATTATAGTAGTTATATTCTTGTATATAGGAGCAGTATTATAGTAGTTACATTCCATATATAGGAGCAGTATTATAGTAGTTATATTCTTGTATATAGGAGCAGTATTATAGTAGTTATATTCTTGTATATAGGAGCAGTATTATAGTAGTTATATTCTTGTATATAGGAGCACTATTATAGTAGTTATATTCTTGTATATAGGAGTAGTATTATAGTAGTTATATTCTTGTATATAGGAGGCGGTATTATAGTAGTTATATTCCTGTATATAGGAGCAGTATTATAGTAGTTATATTCTTGTATATAGGAGCAGTATTATAGTAGTTATATTCTTGTATATAGGAGCAGTATTATAGTAGTTATATTCTTGTATATAGGAGCAGTATTATAGTAGTTATATTCTTGTATATAGGAGCAATATTATAGTAGTTATGTTCTTGTATATAGGAGCAGTATTATAGTAGTTATATTCTTGTACATAAGAGGCAGTATTATAGTAGTTATATTCTTGTATATAGGAGCAGTATTATAGTAGTTATATTCTTGTATATAGGAGCAGTATTATAGTAGTTACATTCCGTATATAGGAGCAGTATTATAGTAGTTATATTCTTGTATATAGGAGCAGTATTGTAGTAGTTATATTCTTGTATATAGGAGCAGTATTATAGTAGTTATATTCTTGTATATAGGAGCAGTATTATAGTAGATATATTCTTGTATATAGGAGCAGTATTATAGTAGTTGTATTCTTGTATATAGGAGCAGTATTATAGTAGTTATATTCTTGTATATAGGAGCAGTATTATAGTAGTTATATTCTTGTATATAGGAGCAGTATTATAGTAGTTATATTCTTGTATATAGGAGGCGGTATTATAGTAGTTATATTCCTGTATATATGAGCAGTATTATAGTAGTTATATTCTTGTATATAGGAGCAGTATTATAGTAGTTATATTCTTGTATATAGGAGCAGTATTATAGTAGTTATATTCTTGTATATAGGAGCAGTATTATAGTAGTTATATTCTTGTATATAGGAGCAATATTATAGTAGTTATGTTCTTGTATATAGGAGCAGTATTATAGTAGTTATATTCTTGTACATAAGAGGCAGTATTATAGTAGTTATATTCTTGTATATAGGAGCAGTATTATAGTAGTTATATTCTTGTATATAGGAGCAGTATTATAGTAGTTACATTCCGTATATAGGAGCAGTATTATAGTAGTTATATTCTTGTATATAGGAGCAGTATTATAGTAGTTATATTCTTGTATATAGGAGCAGTATTATAGTAGTTATATTCTTGTATATAGGAGCAGTATTATAGTAGATATATTCTTGTATATAGGAGCAGTATTATAGTAGTTGTATTCTTGTATATAGGAGCAGTATTATAGTAGTTATATTCTTGTATATAGGAGCAGTATTATAGTGGTTATATTCTTGTATATAGGAGCAGTATTATAGTAGTTATATTCTTGTATATAGGAGAAGTATTATAGTAGTTATATTCTTGTATATAGGAGCATTATTATAGTAGTTATATTCTTGTATATAGGAGCAGTATTATAGTAGTTATATTCTTGTATATAGGAGCAGTATTATAGTAGTTATATTCTTGTATATAGGAGCAGTATTATAGTAGTTATATTCTTGTATATAGGAACAGTATTATAGTAGTTATATTCTTGTATATAGGAGCAGTATTATAGTAGTTATATTCTTGTATATAGGAGCAGTATTATAGTAGTTACATTCCGTATATAGGAGCAGTATTATAGTAGTTATATTCTTGTATATAGGAGGCAGTATTATAGTAGTTATATTCTTGTATATAGGAGCAGTATTATAGTAGTTATATTCTTGTATATAGGAGCAGTATTATATTAAGATACTGTGAATACTAATGAACGCTCCATTTTTCATCCCAGAATCTTTCGTTCTATCGTCACTAGAGATCAGGCCCACGTGCAGAGAATTTTCATCTCGCACACATCAGTTCTCGCTCGTAGTTATACAACAGCTGGAGAACCACAGGCTGCAGACCAATCTTTTCTGCGATGTTACTTTGCCCTCAGTATATGTTATTTCCCTATAACATTTTTATAGAAATAATTTTTTTTTCCCAGTTTCTAAATTGGTAACATTGTTGCACGCTGATAAACTCGCAGGGCTATAGATATCGCTATACCGCTTGTTTGTTATTGTGCCTCCTGCAGTTTCCATGGAAACCCGCCAGTCGAAATTATTATTGCACCAGCCTATTAAAAGGATCCATTCAGGAAGAGTAAACATTATTCTGGTGTTTGCACTAATGAAGCCGGCGTCACTAGGATGGAATTCTGGCTCATCACTATTTTCGGTAAAAAAAAAGTGGTAATTGGGGAATTAAGATAGAGATTAACCGAAAGTATTTATTATCTACCATTTTCACCAAGAATTTGGAGAGAAGTAATTTTGTTAATGATGAGGTTGGTTTCATTAGTGACATTAAATCACGGCCGCGCAATGAACGTACTATGGGCGCAGTTGGCATCGCTTATGTTATGTGCCACAATATTCCTAAATCTGTTATAAAATAGTTTAATCTTGCAGTATTATAAATGCAATGTATATGTCCTTATTATGTATTATTATTTTAGTAAAAAGGAACAGCTCCAGTGGGATTTACCCTCTAAAGCAGTGGTCTCAAACTGTGGCCCTCCAGATGTTGCAGAACTCCATCTCCCAGCCATTGGCTGTCCGGGCATGCTGGGAGTCAAAGTATTGCAACACCTGGAGGGCCACAGTTTGAGACCACTGAGATAGATAGATATGAGATAGATAGATAGATAGATATGAGATAGATAGATAGATAGATAGATAGATATGAGATAGATAGATAGATATGAGATAGATAGATAGATAGATAGATAGATAGATAGATAGATAGATATGAGATAGATAGATATGAGATAGATAGATAGATAGATATGAGATAGATAGATATGAGATAGATATGAGATGGATAGATATGAGATAGATATATAGATAGATAGATAGATAGATAGATAGATAGGAGATAGATAGGTAGATACGAGATAGATAGATATGAGATAGATAGGTAGATAGATAGATAGATATGAGATAGATAGATATGAGATAGATGTGAGATAGATATGAGATAGATATGAGATAGATAGATATGAGATAGATAGATAAATATGAGATAGATAGATAGATAGATATGAGATAGATAGATATTAGATAGATAGATATGAGATAGATAGATAGATAGATAGATATGAGCTAGATAGATAGATAGATAGATAGATATGAGATAGATAGATATATAGATAGATGTGAGATAGATAGATAGATAGATAGATAGATAGATAGATATGAGATAGATATGAGATAGATAGATAGATAGATAGATAGATAGATATGAGATAGATAGATAGATAGATAGATATGAGCTAGATAGATAGATAGATAGATAGATAGATATGAGATAGATAGATATATAGATAGATGTGAGATAGATAGATAGATAGATAGATAGATAGATAGATAGATATGAGATAGATATGAGATAGATAGAAAGAGAGATAGATATGAGATAGAGAGATAGATAGATATGAGATAGATAGATAGAGATAGATATGAAATAGATAGAAGATAGATAGATAGATAGATAGATAGATAGATATGAGATAGATAGATCGATAGTCTCAAATTATAGAATCCCATAATGCCCAATGAAAGAATCGCTCTGGGATATTTATTTATTTTTCGCTTACAGTGTAGCATATTCTATTATTAAAGAATAATGTAAAGGTTCTTGTGTATGCCCTGTGCTTAACTGTTTTGGTAATGTGGCAGGCGTGAGTTTGCAGCCATATGTATTACAATTCCATCACTATAATTACTTCCTAGTGTTGACTACATTTCCCATAAATCCTTTGGCTTTGCAGAGAGGAGAGGGTGTGAAGTCTCATCACTGCACCTGGTCATGTATTATTGGGGGGTGTACATGCTTTTGGAAAATAAATTGTATTCCTATTACTATTTATGCAACCTACAATACATTTTATACTAATGAAAAAAATAGCCCCCTTAGGAAGGAGTGAAACAGAGGCTGTAGGGGTCCAGTGGTGTGCAGACGATCACATATCATGGGTGAGTGCACATGATTCTACAATAGTTTAATACCTGGCAGTGCACACAGAGCAGTTTTGGCTCCGGATAGGTTACTATAGACGGGAGGTTTAGCCTCCCCTAGAGATAATAATTAATCCGTGGGTCATGTGCAATACTAAAATGCTAGCACTTGTATTTTATATGGTCTGTACCCCACTGAAAGTTTTTATTGGTGTGTCTTTGTGAGTTATACCTCATGTTTTAACTTTTTCCAAAGTTTGGCATTTTTTCGGAGACTGTTGCAGCTCTATCTTTTTTTCATTGGTATAAAATGTAGATATATAGGAGGTAACTATTATGCCTAGACCCACTATGAGGCGAATATACAGCATTAATTGCCCTAAAGGTCTAGTGGGACTTTTGTTTAAACCTACAATGCAAGCATCTAGTAGTGGTTGCTCCGGTATATGAGGCGATATAGACGCACGTATGAACGCCTACGGTCTAATGTTTGATTATCTTCTGACTACAATATATTTATTATGGCTAGTTCGGAATACACAATTTTACTTTTGAAGATCTTGTGTAAATTTAAAGGGTTACTGCGGTGAAATTTTTTTTTTCATATCAACTGGCTCCAGATATCTTAATCCGTCCAGTACTTATCAGCTGCTGCAGTTGAGTTTTTCTTTTCAGTCTGACCACAGTGCTCTCTGCTGACACCTCTGTCCATGTCAGGAACTGTCCAGAGCAGGAGAGGTTTACTATGGGGATTTGCTCCTACTCTGGACAGTTCCTGACATGGACAGAGGTGTCAACAGAGAGCACTGTGGTTAGACTGGAAAGAACTACACAACTTCATCTGGAGCAGTGCTCTCTGCTGACACCTCTGTCTGTCTCAGGAACTGTCCAGAGTAGAAGCAAAGCCCCCATAGTAAACCTCTCCTGCTCCGGACAGTTCCTGACATGGACAGAGGTGTCAGCAGAGAGCACTGTGGTCAGACAGAAAAGAACAACTCAACTTCAGCAGCTGATAAGTACTGGTAGGAATAAGAATTTTTAATGGAAGTAATTTACAAATCTGTTTAACTTTCTGAAGTCAGGTGATATAAATTTTTTTTTTTTTTTTATCGGAGTACCCCTTTAAATTTGCAGCACTTTCTATATTTTACGTCATTCAGAAACTTCCTTTCGTTGTTATAGGATAAAGTATTTCTAGTGCTGGTTTTGGGTTCCTTATGTTGGTTTTATTATCTCCAATGTCTCCTTAGATGCCTTCAAAAAAGCTTTGGGCTGAGTCACCAACCACCCCACCTACTTACCTACTAACTTTACCGATCTCGAGTCCAGATGTTATGATCATGGAGGGAATATATTTGTCTTCACGCTGACGTCTCCTTTCTTTCCTTTTATTCCCAGAATCCTGACATTGTATTGGTGCATTACTTGAATGTCCCGGCCATAGAGGATTGTGGGAAGCCATGTGGTCCCATCCTTTGTTCCATCAACACAGACAAGAAGGAATGGGCAAAATGGACAAAGGAAGAACTCATAGGACAGCTGAAACCTATGTGTAAGTAGTCCACCTGCTTGTGCTCCATTTATTTCTACAAAGCATTTTTGGCGCAATGAACAACTAGGAAGTCGCCACTATAGAGCAATGATAAAGGCGTTTGATTGATTAAGAATCTTTTTTTATTTATTTATTTATTTTTATTTAGTTATTCATTTTTTATTTATTTATTTTTATTTCGTTATTCATTTTTTATTTTTTTTATTTATTTATTCATTTTTTATTTATTTTTATTTAGTTATTCATTTGTTATTTTTTTATTTTTATTTAGTTATTCATTTTTTTTTTAATTTAGTTATTCATGTTTTATTTTTTTTATTTAGTTATTCATTTTTTATTTATTTATTTTTATTTAATTATTCATTTTTTTTTATTTAGTTATTCATTTTCTATTTTTTTTTTAATTAAGTTATTCATTTTTTATTTGTTTATTTTTATTTAGTTATTCATTTATTATTTGTTTATTTTTATTTAGTTATTCATTTTTTATGAGTTTATTTTTATTTAGTTATTCATTTTTTATTTTTTTTTACTTAGTTACCGTATTCATTTTTTATTTTTTTTTATTTAGTTATTCATTTTTATTTGTTTTTATTTAGTTATTCATTTTTTTATTTTTTTATTTTTATTTAGTTATACGGTAAATGTTGTATTTATTTTTCAAAAACTGCGCTACGCTCGTTTGTGGAATTGTAGCTCAGCTTCAGTCATTTTGTATATATATGCAATGATAACGGAATTTGATTAAGATTTTCTTTTTATTTATTTATGTATTTTATTTATTTATTTTCAATAACAGCGCCACACCTGTTTGCAGGTCACAGTTGGTATTGCAGCTCAGCTCAAGTCATTTTGTGAAAGTTCCAGATATATCCTGTAGACCAGTGATTGCCAAACTAGATGCCTCTGGCTGTTGCAAAACTACAACTCCCAGCATGCCCGGACAGCCGAAGGCTGTCCGGGCATGCTGGGAGTTGTAGTTTTGCAACAGCCGGAGGCACAATCCTTGGGGAACACTGCTGTAGACAGATGTGGTGCTGTTTTCACATGCCATGTTATTTTCTAATCATGGGCAACCTCTTAAAGGGGGCACTCCGGAGGAAAAAAAAAATTCATATCAACTGGTCCCAGAATATTATAATACTTTGGAAATTATGTTCATTAACATTGATAAAAAAAAAATTCTTAGCAAAATAAATTAAAGGATCTATAGAATTTCTATAAAATTAAAGTGTTACTACGGAATTTATTTTAATTTACAATTTTTATTATTATTATTTTAATTATTATTTTATATATATATATATATATATATATATATATATACATATTTTTTTTTTTTAAATCAACTGGTTACTTCTATATAACATCTTAATCCTTTCAGTTTCTATCAGCCCCTACATACTCCACAGGAAGTTGTGTAGTTCTTTCCAGTCTGACCACCCAAAAATACGGAATAATTAAATTAAATTGCGGCTGAACTTAAAAACTTAAATCATTAATTTTTTTTATTTTTTTTATTTTTAAGCAGTAAAAAATCCATAGCTTTGGACTTATTATTAAATTACATTTAACAGGATCGGATACCCCCGGGGCACCCAGTGCTTCATTGATTTTTTTTATATAAGATTTTATAAGAACTTCTTAATTAATTAGCTCCTAAGAAAAGTTTACCGAGTAACCCTGATGAAGTTTCTTAAAGGAGTTGTTCAGATGCCAAACATTCTGTTAACAAATCATGAATGCCCCCTCCGTTGTACATGATCAGTGGTTTCCTTCTATGGTAGTCACCTTATAAAAGTAGCTGATCGAAACTGCTATACAACTGATGGAAACTCCTCTTAAATAAAGCATTTAAAGGGGTACTCCGGTGGGGGAAAAAAAGTTAAAGGGGTAGTCCAGTGGTGAAAAACGTATCCCCTATCCTAAGGATAGGGGATAAGTTTGAGATCGTGGGGGGGTCCAACCGCTGGGGCCCCCTGCGATCTCTCTGTACGGGGGTCAGGCTCTCCGGCCAGATAGCGGGTGTCGACCTCTGCACGAAGCGGCGTCCGACACGCCCCCTCAATACATCTCTATGGCAGCGCCGGAGATTGCCGAAGGCAGAGCTTCGGCTCTGTCATAGAGTTGTATTGAGGGGGCGTGTCAGCCGCCACTTCGTGCGGAGGTCGACACGCCCCCTTCCCGCGGGCTGTCAGGGCCCCGTACAGGAGATCGCAGGGGGCCCCAGCGGTCGGACCCCCACGATCTCAAACTTATTCCCTATCCTTAGGATAGGGGATAAGTTGTTCACCACTGGGTTCACCACTGGACTACTCCTTTAAGCCAGAAAGTTAAACAGATTTGTAAATTACTTCTGTTAAAAAAATATTAATCCTTCCAGTACTTATCAGCTGCTGTATACTACAGAGGAAGCTGTGTAGTTCATTCCAGTCTGACCACAGTGCTCTCTGCTGCCTCCTCTGTCCAAGTTGCTTGTACTCTGGAAAGTTCCTGGCATAGGACAGAGGTGGCAACAAAGAGCACTGTGGTCAGACAGGAAAGAACTACACAACTTTCTGTGGAGCATACAGCAGCTGATAAGTACTGGAAGGATTTTAAAAAATTAATAGAAGTAATTTACAAATCTGTATAACTTTCTCAAACCAGATGATATGAAAAAAAAAAAAAAACATTTCCACCGGAGTGCTTTAAAGAAGCACTCCGGAAATTTTAATTTTTTTTAAGCATATATAGTGCAGCCTAGGCTATTATTTTCTCATAATGTTGAGGTTCTTCTGTACGCCATGTGCTTACCTGCTTCAGCTGATGTGGCAGGCATGGGGTTTTCAGCCATTCTGATTGCAATTCCTGCAATTTCAGTGTAGGACTAGTAATTGTGATTGTGCATGATATGGAAGAAAACTTGAGTGCTTCTTTAAGGTACCTTCTTCAGCTGAGAAGTCCTCACTTTTATAGTGAAAAGAATATAGTAAATATTATCCTTTAGCGCAGCTATTTTAAAGGGCAATACAAAGCTAGTGTGGAATTCTTATTGCATCATCTGTACTGTGAAATCAACTGAACTGTAAGTATCCTCATGGGCGTGGTATGATTGGGGGGAGTGGCTTCAATAATTGATAAGTACCCTGAGGAACAGTCAGTGGAGGATGTTTCATTATTATTTACACAGAAGTGAAGTAGATCTCCTAAGGAAGGTGAAAGACTCACAAAAGACTTTGGATGAGGATCAAAACATTTGGTGTCATTTTTCTTCAAATACATTTTTTGTTTTTTTATAAGTCACAAATACCAATTTATGGGCTAAAATCTAATGCTCCTCATGTTCTCCTGCCTAGTACTCATTGTAGTAATGCATTTAATCAGTGTATATATATGCAGAAATGATAAAGGGATTTGATTAAGATTCTTTTTTTTTATATATTATTTATTTATTTCGTTATTTATTGTATTTTCAAAAACAGCGTCACACCTGTCTACAGGTCACACAGGTGATATTGCAGCTCAGCTCCAGTCATTTTGTGAAAGTTCCAGAAAAATCCTGCAGACCAGTGATTGCCAAACTAGATGCCTACAGCTCTTGCAGAACTACAACTCCCAGCATGCCCGGACAGCCAACGGCATGCTGGGAGTTGCAGTTTTGCAACAGCCGGAGGAAAGTGGTTGCGAAACACTGCTGTAGACAGATGTGGTGCTGTTTTCACATGCCATGTTTTTTTTCTAATCAGGGGAATCCTCTTGAAAGGGGGCACTCCGGAGGGAAAAAAAAGGGTTTCAAGTCAACTGGTGCCAAAAACGTATTATAATTTTAAAATGATATTCACACTTCTACATCCGTCCAGTACTAACCTACCAAAAAAGATATCAATAAAAAATCTTATCATATTAAAATAAATTATAAGATCTATAGAATTCTCAAAGAGTACCTGTCATGATCTTGTTAAATGTTATAATCCTCCCAGGTCACTGCTCCCATCATGATAAACCACCCCCTGCCTTTATTTTTATTATTTTTTAGTTATTATTTGTTGTTTTTTCTGATCAGTCTCAGTCAGATTCACAGACTGGGAAGGGGCATTACCCAGCATGCGTGACATCATCTAAAGCCACACAGGGGAGAACTTCCTCCCTCACTCTGCTACACACAGCCCAGAGCAGTTCAGTGTGAGATGAGCTATGATTGGCTTAGGCTGCACAAACCCCCTCAGCATTTTCTGATTTTGGACTTCTGCCAGGCCAACAGGAGTCCAAAGTCTGTGCAAGAGATGGGGGGGAAATGTGCTCTGGACAAAAAGACACCTAGTGGCAGCTTTTGTAAAGACAAATAAAATATAGAAAACTTCATTTTTCTTAAACAAAGTACTTTAGAAAGATTTTTTTATTTACCATAAAGGAGTGCAATAGCAACAATTAGTTTTAATGAGAGTGCCCATTTAAATAATGTTCCCCCAAACAGTAACCTTTGTATCGTATCCGGTTCGGTTGAATTTCCCATCCATTATGTGCCACAAGTAGAGTTTCCTGTATCTTCGAAGGTTTTCCTCTTGCCGTATCTTCAGTGTCAGGATCCCAGCACCTGGTTATGAATTTATTAGACTCCACTGAGCTTAAAGTCCGATGTCTTCAAAGCCGACCTCCTCCGGACCTGTTTTATAGTCTGTGGACGGAACAATGTGTCCGTGCGGCATTACCCAGTCACCGCAGACAAACTTATACTAGAGCCACAAAAACATAAAATCAGATTATTGTGGCCCATGGTCATGTATTCACCCAAGGAACTATATATATTTTTTTGTATATCTTCCCTTGTTATGGGGTCAGATGACAACATAGGATGAAATTAATTGAATATTCAATTATGAAAAAAAATAAATAAATTTGCTGCAGAATTTCACAAATTCTCATTCGGATGAGGCTTTAAGAAGAAGTGTCAACTTCTGTTGCAAAAGTGAGCATGCTCTGAGTAGGCGGTCTCATTTTAGTGTGATGTCAGCGGTGACTGTGTGCTCTGACCAATCAGATCTCTTCTCCGGCTCCTCCCTCTCTCCTTCCTCCTCCATGCTGCTCCAGTAAGACACTGATTGAGAAGCTGCAGCAGCATCCCCCTCCTCTCCCTACTAGTATGTATTGTATATGGATAAAAAGATATTTTTAGAGACTGATGGACTGATGAGGCATTTAAAGAATATCCAAAGTATAGAGCATAAGATGTTTGATCATGGGGGACCCCCACATTCTCTGGGCTAGCAGCGTCGGTGTCCATAACATGGAAGCTTGCAGACATCACGCCATGCCCCCTCCATTTAGGTCTATGAGAGGGAGCATGATGGCTAGTACATAGCCATCACGCCTCCTCCAAAAGACGTGAATGGAGGGGTTGTAGGCAAGATGGGGCAGCTCTGTGACCTGTGCAGAGGTAATACTGCATGGGAGAAAGAGGCTGAGCTCCTATTGTCCACTCTGTATACAGGGAAGGGGAGGCTGAGCTCCTATTATCTACTCTATCTACAGGGAAGGCGAAGTTGAGCTCCTATTGTCTACTTTATCTACAGGGAAGGGGAAGTTGAGCTCCTATTGTCTACTTTATCTACAGGGAAGGGGAGGCTGAGCGCCTATTATCTATTCTATCTACAGTAAAGGGGAGGCTGAGCTCCTATTGTCTACTCTTTCTACAGGGAAGGGGAGGCTGATCTCCTATTGTCAACTCTTTCCACAGGGAAGGGGCGTCTGAGCTCCTAATGTCTACTCTATCTACAGGGAAGTGGAGGCTAAGCTCCTATTGTCTTCTTTATCTTTCAATGTCATCTTTCACTATAAAGCTATGTTCACATGTTGGAAAATTAGCGTGAAAAACATTCTTCAAATTTGCATGTTCTGCCGGCACCAGGACCGCTCAATAGACCGCTATGCATTTCTGAGCGAATTCCATCGAAAGGATGAACATGTTCATTATTTTGGCGGACACCGGAATCAGAATTTCCCCAGTGGAAACATCTGCCGCAGGAATTCTGCCATGTGCACAGTGCAGCAGAAGCCCATTTAAAAAAAAAAAAATTCTGCCAGATTCCACTTGGAAATTCCATCGTGTGAACATAGTCTAATGCTGTGCAGATCACTTTCCAGCAGCCTCCTCCTTATTATCACAGACAAAACAGGACGTCTCAGCTTAATATTAGCCCTAGTGGCTAGAATGAGTACTACAAGATTTCAGGATTATTTTATAATATAGATCAATGTTTCCCGACCAGTGTGCCTCCAGCTGTTGCAAAACTACAACTCCCAGCATTCCCGGACAGCCAAAGGCTGTCCGGGCATGCTGAGAGTTGTAGTTTTGCAACAGCTGGAGAAAGACTAGTTGGAAAACACTGACATAGACAGTAAAATGGAAAATTAGCTTGGCTTAGATAGTTCCTGACCTCTCTTCACAAGCAAATGAACTGAGCAGCGACTAAAGCTGGGAAAAGAGGAGTTTTTTGGACATGTGCTTGTGGCCATTTTGACATTTTAAAAGTTACATTTCTGTGTAGTGAGTGTCTGAGCTAAGGTCTATGCACACCCTTGCCAGGTAGCTGTCCATACACATTTTTCTAAACTTCCAACCCCATTGGCATACCTCTGTTATGTGGCGCAGTTCCCGTTTAAATTCAGAACCCAGTCGCAGACTTCCATTGGGTGAAGCGCACGGTTCACAGAGACACAGTCCATACTTTGAAGGAAGAATTAAATTAATTCAGCTACAAACAAGCACTTCAGCCGGGTACACGTACGATTGAGCAATTTTCACTCAAAAAGCGATTTTTTTATTTAATTATTTTTTATTTTTTTTGTAGATCTTTAATTACAATTTTTTTTCTTCAGGAAATTGTCGTCTCATCTCATCATTAGCAGAGAGTTGCGACCGTATCATATTATCTCGTAACGCAAACACCATTCACTTCGCCACTTATGTAATTTGCTCCTTGTTGGGTTGCAGTGTTTTTGTCCACTAAATCTCGTTCTCGTCCGGACTTTCAGCTTCTACAGTCCCTATGGGTGGCCGACGTCCAGCCTGGACAGTCATTAGCCTGGCGTTATTTCCTAAATGAGCAAAAAATAAATAAAAATAGGTTTGCAATGAGTCGCCATTCCATAGAAATAGAATCCGCAGCTTCCGTAAAAGTTCTAAACTATTGCAATTTTCTTAATTTTTTGACAATTTACTCTTCCTTGTTGGTAATTAGCCATCAATGGTGCCACGCGGTCCTACTGCTGAAGTATTTGGGCGGCTGAGATAGATATGAGATAGATAGATATGAGATAGATAGATAGATATGAGATAGATAGATAGATATGAGATAGATAGATAGATATGAGATAGATAGATATGAGATAGATAGATATGAGATAGATAGATATGAGATAGATAGATAGATAGATATGAGATAGATAGATATGAGATAGATAGATAGATATGAGATAGATAGATAGATATGAGATAGATAGATATGAGATAGATAGATATGAGATAGATAGATATGAGATAGATATGAGATAGATAGATATGAGATAGATAGATATGAGATAGATAGGAGATAGATAGATAGGAGATAAATAGATAGATAGAGAGGAGATAGATAGACAGATATGAGATAGATAGGAGATAGATAGATAGAGATAGATATGAGATAGATAGATAGATATATGGATATGAGATAGATAGATACATTGATGTCACGATTCGGCTAGCTGGATGTGGATCCTCTGTGTCAGCGAGGGATTGGCGTGGACCGTGCTGGTGGACCGGTTCTAAGAGGCTACTGGTATTCACCAGAGCCTGCCGCAAAGCGGGATGGTCTTGCTGCCGCGGTAGCAACCAGGTCGTATCCACCGGCAACGGCTCAACCTCGCTGACTGCTGAGAAGGCGTGGGACAGAAGGACTAGGCAGAGGCAAGGTCAGACGTAGCAGAAGGTCGGGGCAGGCGGCAAGGTTCGTAGTCAGGATGGATAGCAGGAGTTCAGGTAACACAGGCTTGGACAACACTAAACGCTTTCACTGGCACAAGGCTACAAGATCCGGCAGGGAAGTGCAGGGGAAGTGATCAGATATAGCCAGGGAGCAGGTGGAAGCCAATTAGGCTAATTGGGCCTGGTACCAATCATTGGTGCACTGGCCCTTTAAATCTTAGAGAGCTGGCGCGCGCCCTAAGGAGCGTAGCCGCGCACGCCAGGACATGACAGCCGGGGGCTGGGACAGGTGAGTGACTTGGGATGCGATTCGCGAGCTGGCGCATCCCGCTGTGCGAATCGCATCCCCGCCGGCAATGTCAGTGCAGCGCTCCCGGTCAGCGGGTCTGACCGGGGCGCTGCAGAGAGAGACGCCGCGAGCGCTCCGGGGAGGAGCAGGGACCCGGAGCGCTAGGCGTAACAATTGATAGATATGAGATAGATAAAAGATACAGTGAATGAACAAACAAGTTAAAAAGGAAAGGTGATTGGGGGAGGGGTCCCTGATCTTTGAGGCGGTAGAGGTCTGGGAACTAAGTCGGACTCCATTAGATACAGATCGGATACTTATCGGATACACATTATCATCAGATAGTTTTCCAGCCAAATAACTCCACATTTTCCTTTTTAAGTATCTGCTCCAGAACAATATCACCTCTTATACACAAAGACTTATAATAATGATCAGAAGACACTTTGCCCTTGTCTCGCCGTAGAATGTCCCTTCTCTGATCGCACACGGACCAGACAACTCAGCATCTTCTGAGAAGAGAATGTTAAAGGGGTTCTCCGGTGAAAAACAATTATTATTCTTTTTTTTTTTCTTAAATCAACTGGTGCCAGAACGTTAAAACCCATTTGTAAATTACTTCTATTTAAAAATCTTAATCCTCCCAGTACTTATGAGCTGCTGTATGTTCCAGGGGAATTTCTTTTTTTTTTTAATTTCTTTTCTGTCTGAGCACAGTGCTCTCTGCTGACACCTCTGTCCCTGTCAGGAACTGTCCAGAGCAGGAGCAAATCCACATAGCAAACCTCTCCTGCTCTTGACAGTTCCTGACATGGACAGATGTGTCAGCAGAGAGCACTGTGGTCAGACAGAAAAGAAATTCAAAAAGAAAAGAACTTCCTATGGAGCATACAGCAGCTGATAAGTACTGGAAGCATTAAGATTTTTAAAAAGAAGTAATTTACAAATCTGTTTAACATTCTGGCACCAGTTGATTTAAAAAATGTACATATTTTTCAACGGAGTACCCCTTTAAAGCTTTCTCCAAAATGGGCGCGACTCCGGCCTGGCACCTCCACATTGTTGTATTTTGCATAAACCTTGTTCTTCCAAATACAGGGTTCATGGTTGACTTAAAGGGGTTGTGCTCTGCCCTGCAGTTCGGAGCTCCGCTCACAGCGTCCGGAAGTTCATTACTCCGAACGCTGCGTGCGGGCTTCCGTGTTTGCGTCTGCCGGGCGTGATGTCACGCCCGCCCCCTTGTGACGTCTCGCCCGCCCCCTCGTGACGCGCCCCTTTCCCATAGACTTTCGTTGAGGGGGCGGGCGAGACGTCACGAAGGGGCCGGGCGTGACATCACGCCCGGCAGACGCAAACACGGAAGCCCGCACAACCCCTTTAACAGCGATGTTTAATTTTGCTTCTCTGCAGCTACTGTGGAATTTCATCCAAGACATTTGTATCCAGTCTGTGGTTTCTTAAAGGGGCACGTCCACCTGTGCGTTCTGGTCGGATGATTCTATCATTGGGTTAATAATAAGAACATTGTGAAATATTATTAATTCTGTTGTGTATTTACACCTGACTGATCTGCTACAATAGTATCTTCAAGTCTGATGACGATAAACAATACATTGTAACCATTGTTATCCTAAGAACATTCACAGCAAAGGGGAATGGGTTCTGGAGTTGCTGCAGACAGAGTTTCCCAACCAAGGCTCCTCCAGCTGTTGCAAAACTACAACTCCCAGCATGCCCGGACAGCCAACGGCTGTCCGGGCATGCTTGGAGTTGTAGTTTGCAACAGCTGGAGGCAAACTGATTGGAAAACACTGCAGTGGAGATACGGAACCTCATAGAAATAGTAGTTATATTCTTGTATATAGGGGCAGTATTATAGTAGTTATATTCTTGTATATAGGAGCAGTGTTATAGTAGATATAGGAGGCAGTATTATAGTAGTTATATTCTTGTATATAGGAGCAGTATTATAGTAGTTATATTCTTGTATATAGGATCAGTATTATAGTAGTTATATTCTTGTATATAGGAGCAGTATTATAGTAGTTATATTCTTGTATATAGGAGTATTATAGTAGATATATTCTTGTATATAGGAGTATTATAGTAGATATATTCTTGTATATAGGAGTATTATAGTAGTTATATTCTTGTATATAGGAGCAGTATTATAGTAGTTATATTCTTGTGTATAGGAGCTGTATTATAGTAGTTCTATTCTTGTATATAGGATACAGTATTATAGTAGTTATATTCTTGTATATAGGAGCAGTATTATAGTAGTTATATTCTTGTATATAGGAGCAGTATTATGGTAGTTATATTCTTGTATATAGGAGCAGTATTATAGTAGTTATATTCTTGTATATAGGAGACAGTATTATAGTAGTTATATTCTTGTATATAGGAGCAGTATTATAGTAGTTATATTCTTGTATATAGGAGACAGTATTATAGTAGTTATATTTTTGTATATAGGAGCAGTATTATAGTAGTTATATTCTTGTATATAGGAGGAGTATTATAGTAGTTATATTTTTGTATATAGGAGCAGTATTATAGTAGTTATATTCTTGTATATAGGAGGCAGTATTATAGTAATTATATTCTTGTATATAGTAGGAGTATTATAGTAGTTATATTCTTGTATATAGGAGCAGTATTATAGTAGTTATATTCTTGTATATAGGAGCAGTATTATAGTAATTATATTCTTGTATATTGGAGCAGCATTATAGTAGTTATATTCTTGTATATAGGAGCAGTATTATAGTAGTTATATTCTTGTATATAGGAGCAGTATTATAGTAGTTATAGTCAGGTATATAGGGGCAGTATTATATTAGTTATAGTCTTGTATATAGGAGGCAGTATTATAGTAGTTATATTTTTGTATATAGGAGGCAGTATTATAGTAGTTATATTCTTGTATATAGGAGCAGTATTATAGTAGTTATATTCTTGTATATAGAAGTAGTATTATAGTAGTTATATTCTTGTATATAGGAGCAGTATTATAGTAGTTATATTCTTGTATATAGGAGCAGTATTATAGTAGTTATATTCTTGTATATAGGAGCAGTATTATAATAGTTATATTCTTGTATATATGAGCAGTATTATAGTAGATATATTCTTGTATATAGGAGCAGTATTATAGTAGTTATATTCTTGTATATAGGAGCAGTATTATCGTAGTTATATTCTTGTATATAGGAGGCAGTATTATAGTAGTTATATTCTTGTATATAGGAGCAGTATTATCGTAGTTATATTCTTGTATATAGGAGGCAGTATTATAGTAGTTATATTCTTGTATACAGGAGCAGTATTATAGTAGATATATTCTTGTATATAGGAGCAGTATTATAGTAGTTATATTCTTGTATATGGGAGCAGTATTATCGTAGTTATATTCTTGTATATAAGAGCAGTATTATAGTAGTTATATTCTTGTATATAGGGGCAGTATTATAGTAGTTATATTCTTGTATATAAGAGCAGTATTATAGTAGTTATATTCTTGTATATAGGGGCAGTATTATAGTAGATATATTCTTGTATATAGGAGCAGTATTATAGTAGTTATATTCTTGTATATGGGAGCAGTATTATAGTAGTTATATTCTTGTATATAGGAGCAGTATTACAGTAGTTATATTCTTGTATATAGGAGCAGTATTATAGTAGTTATATTCTTGTACATAGAAACAGTATTATAGTAGTTATATTCTTGTATATAGGGGCAGTATTATAGTAGTTATATTCTTGTATATAAGAGGCAGTATTATAGGAGTTATATTCTTGTATATATAGGAGCAGTATTATAATAGTTATATTCTTGTATATATGAGGCAGTATTATAGTAGTTATATTCTTGTATATATGAGCAGTATTATAGTAGTTATATTCTTGTATATATGAGCAGTATTATAGTAGTTATATTCTTGTATATATGAGCAGTATTATAGTAGATATATTCTTGTATATAGGAGCAGTATTATAGTAGTTATATTCTTG
Source organism: Hyla sarda (assembly GCF_029499605.1). Classification (NCBI taxonomy): domain Eukaryota; kingdom Metazoa; phylum Chordata; class Amphibia; order Anura; family Hylidae; genus Hyla; species Hyla sarda. The sequence goes on along the minus strand of NC_079198.1, from coordinate 137,402,029 downwards.
TATATAGGGGGCAGTATTATAGTAGTTATATTCTTGTATATAGGGGGCAGTATTATAGTAGTTATATTCTTGTATATAGGGGCAGTATTATAGTAGTTATATTCTTGTATATAGGAGCAGTATTATAGTAGTTATATTCTTGTATATAGGGGGCAGTATTATAGTAGTTATATTCTTGTATATAAGAGCAGTATTATAGTAGTTATATTCTTGTATATAGGAGCAGTATTATAGTAGTTATGTTCTTGTATATAGGAGCAGTATTATAGTAGTTATATTCTTGTATATAGGAGCAGTATTATAGTAGTTATATTCTTGTATATAAGAGCAGTATTATAGTAGTTATATTCTTGTATATAGGAGCAGTATTATAGTAGTTATGTATACCACGTATGTACTGGAATATAAAAGGAGATTTCTCCTTGAACAAGTCATCTTCCTTCCCCCATTGTCATCCAATGGATCTAAACATAAGACAATATTGAAGTCTTTCACCCCAGACACTGTTTAGTGTTGGATTATTTGATGGAATGAGTGGATGAATTTCTCAGATGTTGTGAGATGCCTCCTTAAAGGGGTACTCTGGTAGAAAACATTATTTATCTATTTATTTTAAATCAACTGGGACCAAAAAGTTAAACAGATTTGTAATTTTCTTCTATTAAAAAATCATAATCCTTCTTTTCTTTTTGAATTGTCTTTCCAGAGCAGGAGAGGTTTGCTTTGGGGATTTTCTCCTGCTCTGGACAGTTCCTGATATGGACAGAGGTGTCAGCAGAGAGCACTGTGGACAGACAGAAAAGAAATCCAAAAAGAAAAGAATTTCCTCTGTAGTAAACAGCCGCTTCTAAGTACTGTTAGGATTATGATTTTTTAATAGAAGAGATTTACAAATCTGTTTAACTTTCTGGCACCAGTTGATATGAAAAAAAGTTTTCCAGCGGAGTACCCCTTTAGTGTGTTGTATTTCATGGCTGGTACTTTGAGCTATAGTGTTACCACAGAGCGTAATACCCACAGGACTCTTCTCGCTAACGCCCCGCCAATTGATTTCCTTCTTTAAAACAGCTGAGAGCAGCCGGTTAGCATTGAGCTGATGGTGAATACGTTAATGTTTTCCTGGTGAGTGTTGTGATGTGTAGTGATCGCCGGCTCGCACGGATTCCCAATGACAACCTGTTTGATACATTGGATTTCAATGCGAAGACTCCAGGATCTTCTATTCAAATCTTTCCAAACCAGGGCACCTTCAGCTGTTGCCAAACTACAACTCCCAGCATGCCCGGAGAGTCATTGGCTATACAATCCAGGACCTATTAGTCTTTCCCAAGCAGGGTGCCTCCAGCTGTTGCAAAACTACAACTCCCAGCATTCCAGGAGAGTCATTGGCTATACAATCCAGGACCTTTCAGTCTTTCCCTACCAGGGTGCCTTCAGCTGTTGCCAAACTACAACTCCCAGCATGCCCAGAGTGTCATTGGCTATACAATCCAGGACTTTTTAGTCTTTCCCAACCAGGGCGCCTCCAGCTGTTGCAAAACTGCAACTTCCAGAATGCCCAGAGTGCATGCTGGGAGTTGTAGTTTTGCAACAGCTGGAGGCACCCAGGTTGGGAAACACTGTTCTTTTACTTTGTATCAAGGGTCTCTTAATGTGATTGTTGCATGTTTTCAGGTGAAAGGGACATTTCTTCACATCCAAACTTCTGACATCTCTTTGGTGACTTTACATTTTACCACTGCCCCCTGCTGGTTTACATACATCTCGTTTAAAGGGGTACTCCAGTGGAAAAAAAAAAAATTCAAATCAACCGGTGCCAGAAAGTTATACAGATTTGTAAATTACTTGTATATAAAAATCTTAATCCTTCCTGTAGTTTCCAGATGCTGTATGTTCCAGGAAAAGTGTAGTTCTTTCCAGTCTGACCACAGTGCTCTCTGCTGCCACCTCTGTCCGTGTCAGGAACTGTCCAGAGTAAGAGCAAATGCCCATAGCAAACCTCTCCTGCTCTGGACAATTCCTGACACGGACAGAGGTGTCAGTAGAGAGCACTGTGGTCAGACTGGAAAGAACTACACAACTTCCTGTGGAGCATGCAGCATTTGATAAGTACTGGAAGGATTAAGATTTTTATATAGAAGTAATTTACAAATCTGCATAACTTTCTGGCACCAATTGATTTAAAAAAAAAATCTATTTTTTTTTTTTTTTGCCACCAGGGTACCCCTTTAAGGTTTGAATAGTTATATTGTGAGTATAAAGATCTTTTGGGAAATAATGGGAATTCCGAATTGGATAGAAAAAGGACTTTCTGTGTTTTATATCGGTAATATCTGGAGCTTTTAACTTACACTATCCTCTAGTCCCATCCGAAGCTGCATTTTGGAATGGAACCTTTTCCTGTCAGTTCTCCGGCCTCTCACCTCACTACTGCCCTCTTCAGGAATCTGTTATTCCACTCACGAACCACTGTACATTATTATGTTTTATGCTCCATTCACATCTAAAGCTGCATTCATAATTGTGATGGTTCGCTTCTGACTTAAGGAAGTACTACAGGAAGTATTATTTTTATGGCGTGACTCTTTAATGCCTGCACATCTTACTACTGCCCCCTGCTGGTTCATTGTCAGACCTTCCTGCATCTTCTAGAAGTTTTTCACATAAACTTGGTAATAGATAGATAGATGATAGACAGACAGATAGATAGATATATGATAGATAGACAGATAGATAGATAGATAGATAGATATATGATAGATAGACAGATAGATAGATAGATATGATATAGATAGATGATAGATAGACAGACAGACAGATATGATAGATAGATAGATAGATATGAGATAGATAGATAGATAGATAATAGATAGACAGACAGATAGATAGATATATGATAGATAGATAGATAGATAGATAGATAGATAGATAGATAAGAGATAGATAGATAGATAGATGATAGATAGATGATAGATAGATAATAGATAGATAGATAGATAAGAGATAGATAGATAGATAGATAGATAAGAGATAGATAGATAGATAGATAGATAGATAAGAGATAGATAGATAGATAGATAGATAGATAGATAGATAGATAAGAGATAGATAGATATGAGATAGATAGATAAGAGATAGATAGATATGAGATAGATAGATATGAGATAGATAGATAAGAGATAGATAGATAGATAAGAGATAGATAGATAGATAGATAGATAGATAGATAGATATGAGATAGATAGATAAGAGATAGATAGATATGAGATAGATAGATATGAGATAGATAGATATGAGATAGATAGATAGATAGATAGATAGATAGATAAGAGATAGATAGATAGATAGATAAGAGATAGATAGATAGATAGATATGAGATAGATAGATAGATAAGAGATAGATAGATATGAGATAGATAGATAGATAGTCCATAAAAAGCAGCACATCCAGGGTAATGAAATGGGTGCAGGCCAATTGAACCTCGGTGCTTCGGTTCTACTGGAGAGGTAATGGATAAAGGCAGCACAACACAATAGTACAATCCAAAAAACTGTGAGTTTATTCCATGATGTGAATAACAACGTTTCAGCGATCTCTCACCGCCCTTTTTCCACATCATGGAATAAACTCACAGTTTTTTGGATTCTACTATTGTGGTGTGCTGCCTTTATCCATTAGATAGATAGATAGATAGATAGATAGATAGATAGATAGACATACAGGAGATAGATATGAGATAGATATGAGATAGGTATGAGATAGATAGATATGAGATAGATAGATATGAGATAGATAGATAGATAGAAGATAGATATGAGATAGATAGATAGATAGATAGATAGATAGATATGAGATAGATATGAGATAGATAGATATGAGATAGATAGATAGATAGATAGATAGATATGAGATAGATAGAGAGATAGATATGAGATAGATAGATAGATAGATAGATATGAGATAGATAGATATGAGATAGATAAATAGATAGATATGAGATAGATATGAGGTAGAGAGATAGATATGAGATAGATAGATAGATAGATAGATATGAGATAGATAGAGAGATAGATAGATATGAGATAGATAGATAGGTAGATAGATATGAGATAGATAGATAGACATGAGATAGATAGGTAGATAGATATGAGATAGATAGATAGATATGAGATAGATAGATAGATAGATATGAGATAGATAGATAGATATGAGATAGATAGATATGAGATAGATAGATATAGATAGATATAAGATAGATAGATAGATAGATAGATATGAGATAGATATAAGATAGATAGATATAAGATAGATAGATATGAGATAGATAGATAGATAGATAGATATGAGATAGATATATAGATAGATATGAGATAGATAGATAGATAGATAAGAGATAGATAGATAGATAGATATGAGATAGATAGATATGAGATAGATAGATATAAGATAGATAAGAGATAGTTAGATAAGAGATAGATAGATATGAGAGAGATAGATAGTTTTAAGATAGATAAATATGAGATAGATCTGCGTTAGAAATATTTGGATACATAATAGATACAGTAGGTTAGATACATAGTTTTGATTTTCTTGCTGTTTATAATAACATTAACCCTTTCTCCCAGATCTGGGCCCCTTAAGTTAACCCATTGTTTGGACCCCCGTAGATGGAGTGTTCCATCCTATTTTATTTTCCTCCTGATTGAAGGAAACATTGACGTCTATCGCTATCACACTTCAAAAAGATCATCCGGGGGTCATAAATCCAATATCATTTCATTGACTTCCCAATAAAATGGAGAGGAGAGTGCACATGATATGACCCCCCTGGGCCCTCCTGGTGTTCCGGCGTTGCATATATGTATTATTTATGCTCACATGTATGCTGAGGCTATTGATGTTCACCATTGTAGCTCATCATGTAGTGGTTACACAAAGACATGACAGATCTCTGCTGACTGAGCCCGTGAATTGCTACATAAACCATGAAGCCATTTTACAGCCTTAAGGAGCCTGGTGCTGCGTGGACTGTGCATGGAGCGGTATACGCCGTATATCATAGGGGTCCATAGGCAGGGTCATTTGTACTTATGGTCATGTATTGGGGAAGCAATGAAGTCAATGAGAGAATTACGAAAGGCTGGTATGTTTTCTGCTGACACAGCATTACGTGATATTATTAGAGGCCGCTCCGGTGGAATTACAGGAATTAGTATGCACGGATTCTTATGACTTTGTATTTGCTTCAGTTAATGAGGAACTAGAGGTCATGGCGGAAATAGAAGAGGTGAAAAGACAACATCACCCAATAAATACAGAAAGAAAACCAATCTGAACAATCCAAGACTCCCAACATCTACAATGAAACCTATGGACACCTGTGACATGGAAAATTATTCCTCCATATGTTAGCGATAACTTCGAGTTAAAAATGTTGCGCTAAGTTTGAGTCCGGAATCTTTATTCCTTATTCATCTTTAGACCCCTGATATGTAGTTTCTGCTTATGAGGATATACTCCTAGTAATATTGGCTGGATATAAGGCGTATACAGTTTGCTGTGTGTGCTCTGATTTGTCTCTACACTTGTATACAGACCCTGTGATTCTTATTTGCAAACTGCCTTGTATCTGCTGTCTTCCCTATCTACAGCCTAGGTGAGCGGTCCTCCACATATGTTCTCCTCCATGTCTACAGCCTGTGTGAGCTGTCATCCATGCTCCCCCCCCCCCCCCCCATCTACAGCCTGGGTGATCTGCCTCCATGCATACACTTCTCCTTATCTACAGTCTTTGGGAGCTCCCGTTCCTATGCACAGCCTATGTGATCAACCCTTCATGGTCTCCTTTCTCTTACAGCCTGTGTATATATAGCTTCTTCCCTTTCTATTGCCAGTGGGACCTACTCTTTATGTACGGTCTTCTCACTATCTACAGTCTGTGAGAGCTGTCCTTTGTATATGTTATCCTCCCTGTAATCTTGTGGGAGCTGTCCTATTTATCTAGTCTCTTTTCTTCTACAGCCTGTGTGACCTTCTCCTCATGTATGGTCTCCTCACTATCTACAGCCTGCATGCTCTCCTTGCTATCTATAGCTTGTGTAAGCTACATTCAATGTGTGACTTCCCCTCCCCTATGTACATCCTGTGTGAGCTCACTCCATGTATATACTCTACTCTTTATCTACAGCGTGTGTGCTGCACACCATGTATATACTCTGCTCTCTATCTACAGCCTGTGTGCGCTGCACTCCATGTATATACTCTACTCTCTATCTACAGCGTGTGTGCTGCACTCCATGTATATACTCTGCTCTCTATCTACAGCCTGTGTGCACTGCACTCCATGTATATACTCCATGTACATATTATGCACTTTATATACAGCGTGTGTGCGCAGCACTTCATGTATGCTCTCCCCCTATCTACAGCCTGTGTGAGCTGCTCTCCATGTATGCTCTCCTCCTATCTACACCCTGTATGTGCTGACCTCCTTGTATGATCTCCTCCCTATCTACATCCTGTGTGAGCTTCCCTCCATGTATGTTCTCCTCCCTATCTACATCCTATGTGAGCTGCCCTCCATGTATACTCTCCTCCTATCTACATCCTGTGTGAGCTGCTCTACATGTATGATCTCCTCCCTATCTACAGCCTGTACAGTGTTTCCCCCTATATATGCTGTAGACAATACAAAAGCTTTGCAGATCCAAAAGCAATCTCACCATCACTGAGGCCTCTGGTTGTCCGGGCATGCTGGAAGTTGTAGTTTGACCGCAGCTGGGGGCACCCTGATTGGAACGCTCTGTTTTAGGGACTGTAATCCAGCAAGGAGTGATTAGAAAATTATAAGGAATTTAAAACTCTGAGTATATTAGAAAGTTACAAATTATACAGGAGAATGGAGACGCCCTTGAAGAAATGGCCTGGTTACATGTTGGGGCAGTGTTTCCCAACTAGGGTGCCTCCAGCTGTTGCAAAACTACAACTTCAGGCATGCCCGGACAGCCTTTGGCATGCTGAGAGTTGTAGTTTAGCAACAGCAGGTGGCACCCTGGTTGGGAAACACTGATATAGACAGTAAAAGGGAAAACTAGCTAGCATTAGATAGTTTCTGGCCTCTCTTCACAAGCATATGAACTGAGCAGTGACTAAAGCTGGTGAAGGAGCTTATTGTCCAGGATGGGGGGTGGTCAGGGCAGGATGCAGTTGGGGTCCAGCAGGTGATGGGCAGCCAGCAGTCAGGACTTTGTCAGCAGTCACCGCTTATCTCTCCGAGCGTGGCTTGATAAGTGTTGGGACAAGTAGGAGCGCGCACATCTCAAGCCACGAGCGAGCGAATTACCATCTTACAGGGAATAATACAAGTAAACACGGCTCCAGGAAAGGGCTGTTATTTTTCCTTTCAGACTGATGAATGGACCTGCTGATCCGCATTACAATATGCATAGATCCAACAGGTGGAAGAAAAAGGAATAAAATTAGAACGTTTCCAAAGTGATTATGCGTGATATCAGCGGATACATATGCGGAGACATTGTTATGCCGTGTCTAGATCCATCCTCATGTTATAAAAAATACTACAAAAGCAGAGTCATAAGATATTAAATCACAATGAGGTTCAATTCCAAACGTGCGCCGTCTAGAAAGCGCATAATTGTGGACTACTAGCGCCACCTGCTGGTAATTGTGAGAGATGCATCTGTTAGAGATTTTCAGTTTATTTAGTAAAATGCTATTTTTTTTCATTATGTATCTAGTTTTACTTTTGTTTTTTTTTCGTAATTTGAAGTAAATGACATTGATGCATTTAAAGTAATAGGGCACTCAATAAAAATCAGTGACCTCATCTATAAGGAGAATATATTGCCATTGTCTTCTATACAGTACACAGGCTAGATCCCTATATGGACTGACTGAAGCTTACATGGGTTGTACTAGGTAGCAATGTATGATATGTACCCATAAATTTTTTTTTGTAACATGTTACCCATAATTCTTTGCAAAACGATCATGTAAAACAAAACATAAAGTATTTGAGTAGCATGCTCTTTGTCTCAAGCTCCCCCTATAACAGCAGTCTGGTGTGTAGTCTGGAGCTCCCCCTATAACAGCAGTCTGGTGTGTAGTCTGGAGCGCCCCCTATAACAGCAGTCTGGTGTGTAGTCTGGAGCGCCCCCTATAATAGCAGTCTGGTGTGTAGTCTGGAGCGCCCCCTATAACAGCAGTCTGGTGTGTAGTCTGGAGCTCCTCCTATAACAGCAGTCTGGTGTGTAGTGTAGAGCACCCCCTATAACAGCAGTCTGGTGTATAGTATAGAGCTCCCCCTATAACAGCATTCTGGTGTGTAGTCTGGAGCTCCCCCTATAACAGCAGTCTGGTGTGTAGTCTGGAGCTCCCACTATAACAGCAGTCTGATGTGTAGTCTGGAGCTCCACCTATAACAGCAGTCTGATGTGTAGTCTGGAGCTCCCACTATAACAGCAGTCTGGTGTGTAGTCTGGAGCTCCACCTATAACAGCAGTCTAGTGTGTAGTCTGGAGCTCCACCTATAACAGCAGTCTAGTGTGTAGTCTGGAGCTCCCCCTATAACAGCAGTCTGGTGTGTAGTCTAGAGGGCCCCCTATAACAGCAGTTGGGGGTGTAGTCTGGAGCACCCCCTATAACAGCAGTCTGGTGTGTAGTCTAGAGGGCCCCCTATTTTAGCAGTCTGGTGTGTAGTCTGGAGCTCCTCCTATAACAGAAGTCTTGTGTGTGTAGTCTGAAGCCCCATATAACAGCAGTCTGGTGTGTAGTTTGGAGCACTCCCTATAACAGCAGTCTGTTGTGTAGTCTGGAGCGCCCCCTATAACAGCAGTCTGTTGTGTAGTCTGGAGCTCCTCCTATAACAGCAGTCTGGTGTGTAGTCTGGAGCTCCTCCTATAACAGCAGTCTGGTGTGTAGTCTGGAGCTCCTCCTATAACAGCAGTCTGTTGTGTAGTCTGGAGCACTCCCTATAACAGCAGTCTGGTGTGTAGTCTGGACCTCCTCCTATAACAGCAGTCTAGTGTGTAGTCTGGAGCTCCTCCTATAACAGCAGTCTGGGTGTGTAGTCTGGAGCTCCCCCATAACAGCAGTCTGGTGTGTAGTCTGGTGCTCCCCCTATAACAGCAGTCTGGTGTGTAGTCTGGAGCTCCCCCTATAACAGCAGTCTGGTGTGTAGTCTGGAGCTCCCCCAAAACAGCAGTCTGGTGTGTAGTCTGGAGCTCCCCTATAACAGCAGTCTGGTGTGTAGTCTGGAGCTCCTCCTATATATGCAGTCTAGTATGTAGTCTGGAGCTCCCCCTATAACAGCAGTCTGGTGTGTAGTCTGGAACTCTCCCTATAACAGCAGTCTGATGGGTAGTCTTGAGCTCCCCCTATAACAGCAGTCTGGTGTGTAGTCTGGAGCTCCACCTATAACAGCAGTCTAGTGTGTAGTCTGGAGCACCCCTATAACAGCAATCTGGTGTGTAGTCTGGAGCTCCCCCTATAACAGCATTCTGGTGTGTAGTATGGAGCTCCCCCTATAACAACAGTCTAGTGTGTAGTCTGGAGCTCCCCCTATAACAGCAGTCTGGTGTGTAGTCTGGAGCTCCTCCTATAACAGCAGTCTGGTGTGTAGTCTGGAGCTCCTCCTATAACAGCAGTCTATTTATTCAGTCTGGTTCTGGATAAATAGCGCTCACATTACCTACATGTCACGTACCCCTATAGTTTTTAGAATACCCTGTCAGTGTCATAGATTACCCTATATACATCATACCCCACTTTACCCATACAACGTCCACATGAAGCCAAAGAGTACAGACAATACGTCATCATTTTTCCACAATAGTGCTCACAAATGTGCCCAGACATCTGTCTACACCAGTGCTTCCCAACCAGGGTGCCTCCAGCTGTTGCAAAACTACAACTCCCAGCATGCCCGGACAGCCTTTGGCTGTCCGGGCATGCTGGGAATTGTAGTTTTGCAACAGCCGGAGGCACCACAGTTGGAAGGCACTGTTCTACACCTTTAGATTCCAGATTCTCAACCCTCGGGGTACACGCCCTATATCTGGGGGTTCCTACCATTGTTTATACATTGGGGTCCTTTGATGTAACCAGTTGGAGTAAAGAGGATTTATAAAAACCCCTTTAGATACATAGTATCATTGAGTGGATTCCATAGACATCTTCAGTTTGACCCCCTAAGATCCTAATTGGCCGCTCCACCAATCTGCTGTCATGTGCAATTGCATCGTCTTTGTTTTTAGCGTCGCGCCATAATACAGAACCCGACATTAAAGCGTCTTTGTTGCTCTCTGTTAGGATTCGGTTCATTATACAAAGTAGTTATTAACTATAGGGCCCTATAATAAGTTCTTTTATGCAAGAATAAATACTCAGTAATCCCAGGAAAAGCTGCCGGTTGGAGAATGTCGCACGCAGGCGAAGATTTACACCAGGGATAATGATGGGGAAGAGGCGAAGGATCTCAATACGCTCCAGGTTAAATCATACGAGACCGGCGATGATGCCACAAAAACGGCGGAATCTTATGATTGGCACCAAGTCAATGCAAATTGCCAGATAATTACGGAGAAAAAGTCACATCTGCAAATGAAGCTGTAGAGACGTCTGACACGTCCCAGCTCTGGAAAGTTGGGGCAAGAAAAAAACGAAAATAGACATTTCTGGCTAATGCGGGTAGTTGTGCGCTTTAAGAAAAGTCGTCAAACTCAAAGCCGTCAAAAAAGGTCTAGTTTATATTACATTTTTTGGGTTAAATATTCTTGCTTTAGTTTTTTTTGTTGTTGTTTTGTTAATGTTTTTCCTAATTAAATTAAATTTTTTTAATTTAAAAATGCATCTTATTTTATTATTTTTTTAATCAGTTTTGTATCTAGTGTGCATAGTTGTTTTTTTTTACAACTGTTGTTTTTTTTTATACTGTTTTATAAATATATTTTTATTTTTATTATTATTATGATTATTTTAATTTATTTTTACTTAAAGGGGTATTCCAGGCCAAAACTTTATATATATATATATATATATATATATATATATATATATATATATATATATATATCTCAACTGGCTCCGGAAAGTTAAACAGATTTGTAAATTACTTCTATTAAAAAATTTTAATCCTTCCAATAGTTATTAGCTTCTGAAGTTGAGTTGTTGTTTTCTGTCCAACTGCTCAATGATGACTCACATCCCGGGAGCTGTGCAGTTCCTATGGGGATATTCTCCCATCATGCACAGCTCCTGGGACATGACATCATCATTGAGCAGTTAGACAGAAAACTTCAGAAGCTAATAACTATTGGAAGGATTAAGATTTTTTTTAATAGAAGTAATTTACAAATCTGTTTAACTTTCCGGAGCCAGTTGATATATATATAAAAAAAAGGTTTTGCCTGGAATACCCCTTTAAATTGATGCTAAAGTGGTAAAAAGTGGTGAATGAATGTTTGTCCTTTTTACATATTTACATTTTTTTAATTTAGTTTTTTTATGTTTTTATATTTTTATTAGGAAATGTTCACACTGCGGAATTCCCGAGGAAGTCCGTGAGCAGAATTTGGCGAGTGGAATTCCGCGCAGTGAACATTACCATCAGTGTGAATGGGACTTCCGCCAGACCCGTTCACACTGAGGAATTTCAGCAGCGGACTATTCTGCTGCTGAAATTGTTCCGCACAGAGAATGAACATGTTCATTCTTTGTGCGGAAGTCCGCGAGCACTGCATAGCCGGCAATGGTGACGGCTCCTACCGCCAAAGTATTTTCATCGGCGGCTGCCAGACAGAATCTCCACTCACAGAATTCTGCTAGCGGAGATTCCGCAATGTGAACGTCCCCTTAGACATTTACGGAAATGGTAAACTGTAGTGTGTACAAATTTGGAATATTATTATTAATATTATTATTATTAATAATAATTACTTATCATTTATTATTATTATTATTGTTGATAATATTATTATTAATTACTTATCATTTTTTATTATTATTATTATTATTATTATTGTTGATAATATTATTATTATTACTATTATTAATAATAGTAATAATAAAAAAAAGATGTATTTCTTTATTATTTTATGTTTATTTATTTAGTTATTTATTTGTTATGAAGTCATTTTTGGATTCACTTACCATTTCCCTTTAGCTTGTATTGTGTTTGCTCATCTCTATTACCCCCATAGAGTTTTAAGGGAGAGGCTCCACCCATGCTGGGGTTCCCAGTGTAGTCAAATCACAACAATCTAATACATAGGTCAGTCAGTGTGCCTTCAGCTGTTGCAAAACTATAACTCCTGGCATGCTGGGAGTTGTAGTTTTGCAACAGCTGGGGGCACCCTGGTTGGGAGACACTGACGTACGGGGGAGTTTGTCATTAGCGCAAAAGTTTGCACAATGTAAACCTGCTGCACGTGTGTGTGTGTATTTTTTTCCAGTTCTTTCGGAAAACAGCGTCACACTTGTCCTCAGGTTGTATGTGGAATTACATCTTGGCTCCATACACTTCTATGGGACTGTGCTGCAATACTTGCCAAACGCTGTCCTAAAATGCCACATACAGTTAGGGTTAGTGTTAGGGTTAAGGGTTAGGGTTACCCTAACCCTATAATATCTGGTTGAAATGCTACTATTATATAGATTTATGTTATAATCTCAACAAGTGATGCTCTCTTGAATACATATGCGATTTTAATATGTACTTCTGTATACTTTTCTTGTTATTTTGGCCATTATGTTAATTTGGCCAGATTTTCTGTTTGTATTAATTCTGAAAAATTCAATACAAAACCATTTGAACCTAAAAAGCTACATACAGGGCATTCAGCACTTTTTAGCCTAGGTCTACCATGGCGATTTGACGACGCAGGTCACAATTGCCGCGTTGCACAAAAGGATCATACGGAAAAATATAGATTATTTCTTCTTCACATCCCCTTTGTACTTGACCTCTTAGGTCATATAGACGGGATAGTGCGGGTTCTCTCGACCCAGCCTGTCCAGGTTATGCATAGGTACATGCAATACCACATTTGCCCTATAGTGGCCGCTGTAGTAACACTAAAACAGTCAACCTGAATATTTATTTATTATTTATTCATTTTTTTATTTATAATTTTTTTTATATTAATTATTCATTTTGTTAGTTATTTTGTTAGTTATTGGTTTATTTTTTTATTTAAATATCAATTTTTTTAATTATTCATTTATTATAGGGTCATGTTGCGACCCACAAGTGGCTACAACGGCCAATCCAAAAATGGACGGAACATTTCCAACACGGCGGACAATTGTAGATTACAATATAACCCTGCAGCACGAAACGGCGGTCATTGGCAGTGACCTGGAGCACAAAAAAGTCACCATGAAGCTTTTACAGCAGTGTTTTCCAGACAGTATGCTTCCAGCTGTTGCAAAACTATAAATCCCAGGATGCCCGGACAGCCAAAGGCTGTCCGGGAATCCTGGGATTTGTAGTTTTGCAGCAGCTAGAGATACGCATTTTAGAAAACATTGCTTTACAACTCTTAAAAGCACAATATAAGGTCTAAGAGCAAAGTAAAATCACTATAGTAAATATAAAACCGTGTAAATAAATACATGAATGAATAGATAAACAACAAAATAAATAAAAAAGAAATAAATGAATAAATAAATAAATAAATATTGAAATAAAAAATAAACAAATAACTAACAAAATAACTAACTAAATTAATAATAAATATAAAAAATGATAAATAAAAAATGAATGAATAAATAAATAAATAATAAAAAGAAAATATTCAGGTTGACGGTTTTAGTGTAACTACAGCGGCCACTACAGGGCAAATGTGGTATTGCATGTACCTATGCATAACCTGGACAGGCTGGGTCGAGAGAACCCGCACTATCCCGACTATATGACCTAAGAGGTCAAGTACAAAGGGGATGTGAAGAAGAAATAATCTATATTTTTCCGTATGCAGTGAACACCGCTCCATGTAACGTCAGGAGATTTCGTTTTTTGCTTGTTAATCAATGTTTATTAATTTTGATATGAAATGAATCTGATAAACAATCCTTACAGATTGCTATTTCCCACATAATTAGGTAAATAAACAGAAGTGATCAATCACTCGCATCATAAATGGCGAATATTAAATCTCTCCGAGGCAATTAGACATTTCAGGCCAAAAGATTGTTGTCAGCTCTGGCGGGAGGGGGTGGGGGGTTCTAACAATTATATAATATACATTACCTCCATGTATAGATTATAGGTTTTATATATTAAATTGCAAGCACATCGGGCTACTGGGTTCAGTAATGCTTGTTACTAAAAAGAAATATCGTATCCCAGGGTCCCCATTTTATGTTCAAGAATATAACTATTATAATACTGCTCCAATATACAAGAATGTAACTATTATAATACTGCCTCTATATACAAGAATATAACTACTATAATACTGCTCCTATATACAAGAATATAACTACTATAATACTGCTCCTATATACAAGAATATAACTACTATATTACTGCCTCCTATATACAAGAATATAACTACTATAATACTGCTTCTATATACAAGAATATAACTGCTATAATACTGCTCGTATATACAAGAATATATCTACTATAATACTACTCCTATATACAAGAATGTAACTATTATAATACTGCCTCCTATATACAAGAATATAACTACTATAATACTGCCCCTAAATACAAGAATATAACTACTATAATACTGCTCCTATATACAAGAATATAACTACTATAATACTGCTCCTATATACAAGGATATAACTACTATAATACTGCTCCTATATACAAGAATATAACTACTATAATACTGCCTCCTATATACAAGAATATAACTACTATAATTCTGCCCCTATATACAAGAATATAACTACTATAACACTGCCTCCTATATACAAGATTATAACTACTATAATACTGCCCCTATATACAAGAATATAACTACTATAATACTGCTCCTATATACAACGCTATAACTGCTATAATACTGCTCCTATATACAAGACTATGAATACTATAATACTGCTCCTATATACAAGAATATAACTACTATAATACTGCTCCTATGTACAAGAATATAACCACTATAATACTGCTCCTATATACAAGAATATAACTACTATAATACTGCTCCTATATACAAGAATATAACTACTATAATACTGCTCCTATATACAAGAATATAACTACTATAATACTGCTTCTATATACAAGAATATAACTACTATAATACTGCCCCTATATACAAGAATATAACTACTATAATACTGCCTTCTATATACAAGAATATAACTACTATAATACTGCTCCTATATACAAGGCTATAACTGCTATAATACTGCTCCTATATCCAAGACTATGAATACTATAATACTGCTCCTATATACAAGAATATAACTACTATAATACTGCTCCTATGTACAAGAATATAACCACTATAATACTGCTCCTATATACAAGAATATAACTACTATAATACTGCTTCTATATACAAGAATATAACTACCATAATACTTCTCCTATATACAAGAATATAACTACTATAATACTGCCTCCTATATACAAGAATATAACTACTATAATACTGCCTCTATATACAAGAATATAACTACTATAATACTGCTCCTATATACAAGAATATAACTACTATAATACTGCTCCTATATACAAGAATATAACTACTATAATACTGCCTCCTATATACAAGAATATAACTACTATAATACTGCCTCCTATTTACAAGAATATATCTACTATAATACTGCTCCTATATACAAGAATATAACTACTATAATACTGCTCCTATATACAAGAATATAACTACTATAATACTGCTCCTATATACAAGAATATATGTACTATAATACTGCCTCCTATATACAAGAATATAACTTCTATAATACTGCCTCCTATATACAAGAATATAACTACTATAATACTGCCCCCTATATACAAGAATATAAATACTATAATACTGCCTCCTATATACAAGAATATAACTACTATAATACTGCCTCCTATATCTACTATAATACTGTTCCTATATACAAGAACATAACTACTATAATACAGTATTGTCCTGTGTACAGCTTTCATAGACTGTATCCCACAGTTGAACTTGGATACAAACCATTAGAGATGTCGCGAATTGTTCGCCGGCGAACAGTTCCCGGCGAACTTAGCATGTTTGCGTTCGCATCGCCGGGCGAACATATGTGAAGTTCGATTCGCCCCCTATACTTATAGAGTCAGCAGACACATTACAGCCAATCAGCAGCAGTCCCTCCCTTCCAGACCCTCCTACCTCCTGCACGGACGCCATTTTACCCTCATTCAGCATGCTGCAGGCTTAGGAAGTGGAGGGTCAGAGAAGCTGCTCCTGCTGTATAGGGAAAGCGATAGCTAGGTTGCTGCTAGGTGGTGTATTCAGGGTCCACTTTACTTCTAAAGCTCTAGTGTAACATCTGCTTTAAGGACAGCACCCAAAAAAGCCCTTTTTAGGGCTTAAATATCAGTCTGTGTGTCTTGCAACAGCTGGAGGCACCATGGTTGGGAGGGAACCGCTGGTTAAAAGGGGTACTCCGGTGTAAAACTTAATTTCCTTAAAGCAACTAACTACAGTATTAAAAGGGCTATACGTTCAATCCATGTGTCTTGCAACAGCTGGAGGCACCCTGGTTGGGAGGGAACCGCTGGTTAAAAGGTGTACTCCGGTGTAAAACTTAATTTCCTTCAAGCAACTAACTACAGTATTAAAAGGGATATAAGTTCAGTCCATGTGTCTTGCAACTGCTGGAGGCACCCTGGTTGGGGACCTCTGCTTAAAAGGGGAACTCCGCTGGCAACCTTTTTTGCTCATTGTCACACAAGTGCAAAACCAGTGTTGCCTAAAGGGGGGCTCTAACTATGTGCTGCCTAATATGGGGGAATCTATGTGCTGCCTAAAGGGGGATCTAAATATGTGCTGCCTAAAGGGAGGCTCTAACTATGTGTTGCCTAATATGGGGAATCTATGTGCTGCCTAAAGGGGGGCTCTATGTGCTGCCTAAAGGGGTGATCTAACTATGTGCTGCCTAAAGGGGGGCTCTAACTATGTGCTGCCTAACATGGGGAATCTATGTGATGCCTAAAGGGGGATCTAACTATGTGCTGCCTAAAGGGGGCTCTATGTGCTGCCTAAAGGGAAGCTCTACCTATGTGCTGCCTAAAGGGGGGCTCTAAATATGTGCTGCCTAAAGGGGTTTCTAACTATGTGCTGCCTAATATGGGGGAATCTATGTGCTGCCTAAAGGGGGGCTCTAACTATGTGCTGCCTAAAGGGGGGATCTAACTATGTGATGCCTAAAGGGGGCTCTATGTGCTGCCTAAAGGGGGCTAAAGCACTTTATTCCAAACCATTTAGGATGTATGCCCTTTATGGATTAAAACCAGACTCTGCATCAACTCTGTAATTTTCCATGGGAGTTTTGCCATGGATCCCGCTCCGGCACGCCACAGTCCAGGTGTTAGTCCCCTTGAAACAACTTTTAAATCACTATTGTGTCCCCTCACTCTTCACTCCACAACCCTCTCCCCTCACTCCTATATCTTCACTCCTCACTCATCTCCTTCCCCTAACTCCTCGCTCCTCACTCATTACTCCTCTACGCTCACTCCTTGCTCCTCACCCCTCACTCCTCTCTCCTCACCCCTCACTCCTCTCTCCTCACTCCTCTCTCCTCACCCCTCACTCCTCTCTCCTCTCTCCTCACCCCTCACTCCTCTCTCCTCACCCCTCACTCCTCTCTCCTCACTCCTTGCTCCTCACTCCTCACTTCTCACTCTTCTTTACTATCTCCTCACTCTTCGCTCCTCACCCCTCACTCCTCTCTCCTCACCCCTCACTCCTCTCTCCTCACTCTTCGCTCCTCACCCCTCACTCCTCTCTCCTCACCCCTCACTCCCCTCTCCTCTCCCCTCACTCCTCTCTCCTCACCCCTCACTCCCCTCTCCTCACCTCTCACTCCTCACTCCTCACCCCTCACTCCTCTCTCCTTGCTCCACACTCCTCTCTCCTCACCCCTCTCCCCTCACTCCTCACTCCTCTCTCCTCACCCCTCACTCCTCACCCCTCACCCCTCACTCCTCTCTCCTCACTCCTCTCCCCTCACTCCTCACTCCTCTCCCCTCACTCCTCACTCCTCGCTCCTCACTCCACCCTTCTTACTCTTCCCTACTATCTCTTCACTCCTCTCTCCTCACCCCTCACCCCTCACTCCTCTCTCCTCACTCCTCTCCCCTCACTCCTCACTCCTCTCCCCTCACTCCTCTCTCCTCGCTCCTCACTCCACACTTCTTACTCTTCCCTACTATCTCTTCACTCTTCGCTCCTCACCCCACTCCTCTCTCCTCACCCCTCACTCCCCTCTCCTCTCCCCTCACTCCTCTCTCCTCACCCCTCACTCCCCTCTCCTCACCTCTCACTCCTCACTCCTTACCCCTCACTCCTCTCTCCTTGCTCCACACTCCTCGCTCCTCACTCCTCTCTCCTCACCCCTCTCTCCTCACCCCTCACTCCTCTCCCCTCACTCCTCGCTCCTCACTCCTCTCTCCTCACTCCTCTCTCCTCACCCCTCACTCCTCACCCCTCACTCCTCTCTCCTCACCCCTCACTCCTCTCTCCTCACTCCTCTCCCCTCACTCCTCTCCCCTCACTCCTCTCTCCTCGCTCCTCACTCCACCCTTCTTACTCTTCCCTACTATCTCTTCACTCCTCACCCCTCACACTTGTTGCATTTCCTGTGTCTCGGCGATCCCATTAGTACCTTATAAGTAACAGACTCTGTGTCTATGACTATTGCTCATCCCTTAAACTATTTACCCCTCGATCCTTCAGATTATCCTTAACCGATAATCTAGAATATTCTTTGTGTTCTGTTGGATTCCTATGTCATACATGGTAAATCATCTCCCGGGCGGACGCCATTCTCACAGACTTCGGGGTTTATCGCTGATTTTCTTGCAGGGCTCCAGGGCTTTTCTGTGTAGGGAAATTTGTAGGAAAATTGCACCTTGTGTTTTGCAGGAGATGAGGTATAGCGGAATCATATGTACAAACAGTTTAACTGCAGGGCATTACATTGTTAGACCCCATCCAGAAACCAACATACACATGCAAATAACTGCCATGCGGCCGCGCTGACAATAAACCGAATGGCGGCACTTACATCAATTGGAGAAAAACTGTGAAATGGAGACAGGAATCTGTCAGACGCTTCGAGTCACTATCTGGAGGATTTGTAGGTCAGAAATAAGATTGCTGACTCAGGAGTGCGGTGTATTTCATAGCAAACACAGACTATGGGGCGGATTTATTAATACTGCCCTAAATATAGACAACAAAAAGCTAGAGGAGACAGGAAGAAACAGCGCCAAATTTATCACAGTGACGCACGCTGGGGGATACATATGGCGAACTCTAGATAACTCCAAATTTCTAGTTAGGTATAAAAAGTGTCTAAAACACTTGGCACTATAATATATGTGTATATAGGAGCAGTATTATAGTAGTTATATTCTTGTATATAGGAGCAGTATTATAGTAGTTATATTCTTGTATATAGGGGGCAGTATTATAGTAGTTATATTCTTGTATATAGGAGCAGTATTATAGTAGTTATATTCTTGTATATAGGAGGAGTATTATAGTAGTTATATTCTTGTATATAGGAGCAGTATTATAGTAGTTATATTCTTGTATATAGGAGCAGTATTATA